>NC_089490.1:289798132-290101162 GCF_036850765.1 Saccopteryx bilineata
TTGATCCCTGTTTTTTAGGTTTCTATCATATAGAAAGCCATGATTGAATATAAAGAATATAGTGAGATATTTGATATTGCTTGTCACATTTATTTTTATTAAAAAAATATTTAACTTAGAAACATTTTAAATAAAACAACTTTGTGACCAAATGTCATTTTAACACATAGTCAGCCATTAATGGTTTAGCAGTTAACACCTCAGAGATCCTAAAACACTAAGTATTCCAGAGATCATTTAATTTCAATATTGGAACCTGCAATTTAAATTAAAGGATGTAAAAACACCATGGTTTACTTTTCTCAAATTATTTATCATCATCTCAATATAAATTTATTTATTGCCAAATATTTTTCATATTTTATTATCTTTTTATTGATTGATATGTTTCATTTACACCATCCAAACCTCTACTTCCACGTCTCCATTCATTCTTTCTACATTTTGTGCTCCAAAATGCTAGCTGCAACTTCAGTAACAATAGTTTAATCACACCTTTTTTCATCTTAAATACTATTTGTGTTTATTATGGGTCTGTTAAATTAAACTTGCTAGTTTACAATACCTAACACATCTCTGAAATGAGATAGAGTTAAAATGAATATATCTGCTCTCTGTGTATTGCAGACTATTACTCCCTTATATATACATAAAATATGTGCTCCTTAGAGTCAGACTATGTGGTATAGCATCCTGTATGTCCTCTGTTTACCTTGTATTGATTATAAATTTATAAAAATAATTTCTTGATCATGATAATCACTCAAGTATTCTTAACAATTTCATTTCTGATGTGCTTATACATTTTTCTATACACTTCAGTTCTAAGGGAGATTTTGGTTTAAGACTTTCATTCTTATTTTGATACCTGCTATTTGTTAATCAGCCAACTTGTACTATTACTAAGCATCTATTTTTCATCTGAGTAATTTGATACTAAAATAGTCTATACAATGATAGAATTAAAACAAGAATATGTAATGAAGGCAATGCTGCTAAATCACTTAAGAAATAATTATTTGGCCCTAAGTATGTAATTTCTAACAATGAGAATATGTAAACATTAAGTTTTGAAAGATGGTATAATATGTGACCACTAGTTTGTTAATTTTTTTATGAAACATTATTTAATGCATCTGAATTGCTAGGCTTCACCTTAATTGCTTAAATTTCTCTTTTGAAATTCTCTCATTTATTAAAATATATATAAAGTGGTTCTATTCATTTTACGAAGAAGTTAGGTTTGAAGTAATTATTGTTAAACACTTATGGAAAAATTTAATCTAAATCCCAGATACTGTCTTGAAATCATTTAAAATTTATGGTAGAATATTGCACATTTTATGTTCATAAATTCATTTTTATATGCTGTTTTATCTGTACAATGTTTTTTTATCATAAAAGTTATTTACTTATAATTCTGCAATATAACATGAATGCATTCATGTCATAATTAAGTATTATGAAAAAAATGTATAATGATACATCAAACTTTATTCTTATATTCTATATTCAAAACACTCATGATAAGAACCTCTCAGTCAGATATAATAATTTTAAAGAAATCACTGTTTTGAACACTTAGATATATTTAATTCTATTTTTGAATACTTGTGTCGTAGGTCAAGAAGACTTTCTGTTATGTAACATTATAGCATGGGCTTGTGCAAGTTGTATTTAATTTTCACTGTATAGATTAATTCTTTAATTATAAATCTATGTGTATGTGTGTGTCCACATTGTGTACACATTTCATAGATATAATTGTATGTATATATGGCATTCTATATGATGCCATAATGATGATTTAATTATTTAAACATTTTATATTCTAATAAAATTTATCTTGTATATATTAGTTTGTAATGACTGTATAAAAACAGAATTTCTTCTATATTCCTAAACTATATATTTTATTTAAGACAAAAAGCAGGACATTAATTACTTAAAATAATGTATGTCAGATTTATTGGGGTACATTTTCTGAAAGGTATAAAATGTAACTCCATCATAGAATATGTACATTTTTGTCAGTACATGTTTGCCTTCCACCTTGAAAGTCCAGATGCTATTAGTAGAGGAAAATTTTACTATTTCTGTCATTTTCACTACCACTAAAATCTCACTAGGTTGATTTTTTTCATGAAAATAAAATCTTTATTTTCAGTCATTACCCACCAATAAAAGAAAAGTTAGGTTCACAGTTATAGCTCTTGACACAAAGTGAACTAGGAGGCAAATTTACATGCATCAGATACAACTAATGGACCAACTTTTTAGAGTTCAGGCTATCTTGAAAGCTTGCAACGTATCAGATATTGCTATGTATCCATTAACGACTATGGCTGGCAGTGAGTGGAACTTGTGAAGTGTTCTTAATAACAGGTGTTTTCTATGTTGCTAGAAGTCAAGAGGTTTTTGAACACGTTACATGTCCAGCAATGAATTAAGATACTTGAAAGTCTAAACACACTAACTTAGAAGGGGCCAATAGTCCATTATACTTGCTTCTGGGTAGCAGGTATGTTTGTAAATATAAAATATTAGACATTAGCACCAGTACAGAACACTCAGCATAGTAAGATCCAAAATACCAGCACAAGTTATCCATCATTTAAAACCAATTACCTCCTTTCCTAAGATGTCAAACTAGTAGGTAACTAGATTCATAAATCTAATTCAAATGAATAACTTTTGTATTGTACAAGTTCTTATAGAAGTATGTGAGAGAACTAATCAGCTAAACAGCATTTTATGGTTTAAGATTTTCAATATTTTAAAAACTGGACATTATCAAACATAGGAAGAAAATTATTGAAAATCAATGAGTGACAAAAAAATCTTTAAAACTCTAAATAAAATTCCTTTTCCTGCTTACCAATAAATGTGGCAGTAGCCTAAAATAAAGATACCAGGAAACCTGTCTGTTGATCCTTCTCTCCATGTATGTTTTACTAGGTGAGCTGACGCTCCCATTCAGGAGTCTATTAACCTAATTTTCTAATGCGGGAAGAGGTAAAAGATACTTATCACCTTCTGTGGAACAGTCATGTATCAACTTAAAACCAAAATTAATAGCAATATAGGGAATTCGGAAACAATACCATTTTTGGTTTACATTTCATGAATAGTGCTGCTATTCCAACCTTATAAGTAAAGCTGTTTGCTTTCCAAATTCCAAAAATCAACATACTCCCATCTCAACATACTAACCAGTACCTTTTGGTTTCTTTAGAACAGGAAGGGTTAAAGGTCATTGACTATGGGCGTACAATTTTGATTTGGGACCTTTCACAAACACAAATCTTATCGAGTGGCCAGATGCAGCTTAAATATTATGCATTAGCCAAATCAACTTTGTTACACCCATCATGCTGGAGGAAGAAAAGCCCAACACCCATAAAACTACTTCATCTGACAGGATGTGTTTATCAACAATAAGTAACTTAAACAACTATCTACTAGACAGTAAGGTGCCTAGTTTGGTTTTTAAAATGAGGAAGTCACACATTTTAAAATATAGTTGAAACTGTCAATCAATTATAATTTGAACCTAATAAACCTTGCAGAAACAAGGGTTAATAAAACCAATGTGCTTTGAATTTTTCAAGTCTGATATTTGTATATAAAGATTTAGCAAATAACAGCTATCATGAGAAGTGAAAAAAAGATTTCCCCAGAAATGAGAATATTAAAACTAAGTTAAAATACATAGTCATTAGTATTCCACACAGCATAAAATTTGACAGTTTACATGTCCCAGTTGACCATGTGTGTAAATGCAAAGCAGGTACTGAAACTGATATTATGTCCAATATTTAAAGACAGTTTGTAACTGAGGGAACATCTAAATCCTTAATTAAAAAAC
Source organism: Saccopteryx bilineata (assembly GCF_036850765.1). Taxonomy (NCBI): domain Eukaryota; kingdom Metazoa; phylum Chordata; class Mammalia; order Chiroptera; family Emballonuridae; genus Saccopteryx; species Saccopteryx bilineata. Next base: position 289,802,001 of record NC_089490.1, read on the forward strand.
AGAAATAAAATGAAAGCTTTAAACTGGTACACATGTTCACACCTATATTTCAAGTTTGGAAATGCATATTTGGAAACAGCAATACAAAATATTCATGAAGAATGCATAATCTCTGAAAATTATGAAAACATCCCTGATATCACTAGGTTGATTTTTAAAGTACTGCTTCTAGGTGTTTTTAGGGCTATCCTTGTGCACGTAACTGTTTTCCATCTTGATATTTTTTAACATTCTCTCTCTCTCTTTCTCTCCCTCATCTCTTGCACCCTCTCCCTTTCTTTCACCTTTTGAAAAAACATTTTTTAGTCATTTTGTTCATAATAATAAGCAAAGTTTGAGTTCTAGTAATATTTTTTACAGACCTATATGTGCTGCACAGTGTCATATTTTTTAAGGAAGAAAAAATAATAAAATATATTAAGACAATTATTGAATCAAAGCTGACAATGTTGTCATTACCTTCTCTGTAAAGTATTACCAATTTTACAAGCCCTAGAAGAGTTTGAAGTACAATAAATGTGAACTCTTCCTACTATTAGAATAAACAATACCAATTGTAGCATTTATGTGTAATGTTTCAAATTCCATTGATTAAATATTAATGCATAAAATAATTAACAAGAAATACATTTTCAAGGTGTAGTTAAACTAGCATAATTCAAAAACATGAATGGACATATGGCTACAGAAGTTAATGAATATTTCAATGTTTAAACATTAGTTTCAGATTAAAAAACCCCAAGTGTGCCAGGTATTATCAACAGAGTAGATAATTTGTAATTAACTATAGACACATATGGTCAGTGTTACTCACATACAGATGCACAGAACAAGAATTTCTTAGGTAAAAAAGGAGACAAACAAAATATCTCTAAGTATAAAATACTACCTTTGTTGCCATATGTGAATAATTTGATATAACTATCTGTTCTACAATTTACATATGAATCACTTTACAAAAAACTATAGTTTTGATTTGGAAAAAATAAAACACATTTCCCTAGAGGAAAAAAATTTCTTTTGATTCATAATTTAACGTTTAAAACGTAGTGTCATGATAAAAAACTTTCCCAAAGTTGTTCCATTCATTTTATTATGGTGTATTTGAATTTGTTGGTGTGAACAGGATAAAGATAATATCTAGGTCATTTATATTTTGTAGTTGTGAACTATGTTTTAATTAATGTGACTATGATATTTATCTTCACTTAAAAAATGTTTTCTTTTTTGTGGCCAGTGCACTATGATTAACTAACACAATCTTTGATTTTTCATGGTTATTCTCCTCAAACCACTGACATTTACTCTCCTTTTGCCTTTACAAAGTCAGTGTGGATAACTTGATCACATTGCATTTAAGACTATATCTAAAGAGCAAAACTAATTGCTTTTGTGTTTTATTTTCTCTAAATGTAAGATAATGTGTTTAATGTTGACTTAGTATATCTGTATTTTTCAATTTATTGATTTAATTGTCCCACTGACTTAAATGAATTATTATTTATTTATGGCTCAGAAAGTGTTACTTAAAAGTGATGATAAAATAAAAACTATTTTTTCTTAATTAATCTAACAATTAATAATTTGTTAAAATTAATTTTACAATGTAATTGATCATGTATTATACATATGCTTATCTATGTGAAATAAATGATTACAAGAAGACAAAAAAATCAGAGGAAAGAATTGAAATTATTTTGCTATTATAAGGTACTTAATCTAGTTGTGAAATAAATTAGTGTTATTCTAAAGTGACCTTAGTTTAAAATGTATATTGTGGTTGCAACAATCTACATTCTTACCAACAGCACACAGAGGTTCCCTTTTTTCCTCACCAATATTTGTTGTTTCTTGATTTACTGATGACAGACATTCTCCTAAGTGTGAAGTGATAATACTTGTAGTTTTAATTTGAATTTCTCCTCAAAAAATTAAAACTGGAATAGTCTTATGACCTATCAATCCTACTTCTCAGACTATATCCAAATAAACCTGAAACACTAATTCAAAAGAATGTAGGCACACATGTTCATTGCAATACTTTTGCAACAGCCAAGATTAGGAAGCAGCCCAAATGACCAGCCATAGGTGAATGCATAAAAAAGATGTGATACATTTACACAATGGAATCCTAGTCAACCATTAAAAAGGAATTCTCACTTTTTGCAATAGCATGAATGGCCAGGAAGATTATTATATTAAGTGAAATAAACCAGTCGAAGAGAGAGAAGTACTATATGATTTCAATTATGTGTGCAATCTAATAAACAAGACGAAGTAAGAAACAAAATAGAAACAGACTCATAGATACAAAGAGCAGACTGACAGCTGTCTGATGAGTTGGGGATTAGGGGACTAGGTGCAAAAGATGAAGAAATAAGCAACAAAAAAAACCTCATAGATATTCATATGAGACTCACATGAGACTTATATGAGATTATGAGAAAAAAGAAAGTAGAGAGGGTTAGAAGGGAGGATAAATGGTGATGAAAGTAGACTTAACTTGGGTGCTGAACACACAATACAATATATAGATGATGTGTTATAGAATTATACAAATGATGCCTGAATAATTTTATTAATAAGTATTACCTCAATAAATTTTTTAAAAGTTAATATATATATTGTGAATTGGAAGGCAATGCCTAAAAAAGTAAAAGAGTACCACTGATATGCTAAAAAGAAGATAAAATGAAACAGTATAAAATGCCCAATAAAAATCCCAAAAGACAGAAATAAGTAAAAGCCAAAAATTGGAGCAAAGATGGAATACAGTAGTAGCTGTATTAATTTCAGACAAATGGCAGAGTACATATAATTATTATTTGGAAATCTTCATGAAGAATTTGTCTCTTTACTTATATACTTATTCAATTTTTAAATTTATTATAAAGTCTATTAATTTATTATAAATGTATAGACTTATGGAATTTTATTCAATACTTTGTCTAATAAATCAAAGCTACTTCATTGTATTGCTAAATTGTTCTAGCTTTGAATTTGGAACTTCTTTCAGTTGGCTCTTGTGTTATTTTGACATATCCCTATGACATCGTTTGCTTGTTTAATTTTAAGCAATTACTAACTCTGATGCTAAAACATTGCTCCAAACTCATCTTGTGTTTTTTCCATCCTACTGCTAAAACCAGTCATGGGTCCATGTAGTCCTGTTTTCTTTTATTAGAAAATGATATTACAAATCAAGAACTAGGCTCATTGCTCTTGGAATGTTTTCTTTCTAGGCCTTCTCAGCTGACAAAGAAGAGAAATATAGAAGTTTATACTAACCTTGTTATATACATATATCTATAAATATTTCTACATGTAACATTCCGTATCTTCATTATGGTAGGCATAAGTTCATACCGCTGTCTCCAACTTTGACCCACTACTATATAGTTCATTTTCTCTTTGCTTATCGGTGAACTCCCACTCATGCTATAAAAAGCGTGACTACCACTCAACACCATCTGTTCACTTAATTATCCAATTCTAGTGTACATGTATAGCAGTATCAGCGTTTTAACCTGTAACCTTCAACTTTATTGCTTATTAACAGTTTCTCTTGTCTTTAACTTTAGAGTTCAATTATTTGCCAAGTTACTTAGGTCAGCAAATTTTCTCCCTACGTACTGCACTGAGGTTGCTTTATACAGGTGTACTTTTTTGGCTGCAGTGGTCATAGTACGTATTCAATCCTGGCATTCCCAAAACCTCTCAAGTATGTATTTTTAATTTGTATGCATTAAGTATCACTCTCTGTGCTAAAAATGTTTTTTAAAAAATACAGTTTTATGCATCCACAATTATGATACCATATAGAATAACTTCACCACTTGAAAACAATCTCCTGTGTTTACTTATTCAATCTTCTTCCTTCTCTGCCCAAACCCTTAGTAACCACTGATCACTTTACCATTTTTATATTTTGCTTTTCCAGAATGCTTGTAATTGGGATCACAGAGTATGTAGTTTTTTTCAGACTATACTTTTAAATTTTGAAATATGCATTTAATATTTATCTGTGTCTTTTTTGAAGCTAAGTAGCTTATTTTTTTATTGTTTTGAAATATATCTAAAATAATCTTATTTTAACCATTTGTAAGTATAATGTCATTAGATACATTCACTATGTTGTATGACCATTGCATCTATTAGGCTCTCTCCAGTACCATCATGTTTTTGCTATATTTCAAATTCCCCATGAGGCTTAACTTGACCATCCTATTTCAAATTGCATCTTAAAATTAATTCTTTCACACACACTGACACACACACACAAAATTAAAACATGACTTTTTCTTCTATCTTTACTATTCAAAACCTTCTAATACATGATACAATTTGCCTGTTTTTCTGTTTATTCATCTTGGTCGTTCCTTGTTAAATGTATGCTCCAAAAAGGCAAGGACAGTTCCTTTGCTTGTTGATATATGCAAGGTCTTCAATTCTGCATATAGTAAACACTCTGTGTGTGTGTGTGTGTGTGTGTGTGTTAGTAATTAATCAGAAGAATAACTACAGGGATCTATCTGTGTGAGTCAACAGCACATAGACAAAGAGATTTATTTTAAATATGCTTTGTCTGAAGCTAACATTAAAGAAAGGCGAACATATTAGATGTCACTGTTGTTTTTTTAAATTCTTTCCTGGGTGAATTTTGCAGTAAATGGCTTTAAATCCATGATAAGGATGATAAGATGGTCACTCTAGCTATTTCTCATAATTCTGTAACCCCTCCCCTCCATGACCTAATATCATGACTTTCTTTTAGTGTCATTATAGTTCAGGTTTTTTGCAATTTTTTGAGAGGAGTCCTCTCACTTATCAAAGTATCAACTCCTAAACTTGTTTTGTATTGAGACTCTTTAATGCTTAATTATTAACCAGTCAGGTTTTATTGTTTTTAATTTTGTTTTCAATAAATTTCTCAAATAGTTTTTCTAATTATGACATTTCCCTGCTAATTTATGGATTTATTTGTGGTTTTTTTACTATCTATTTTTAATTCAGTACATTTCCGATCTCTCAGTTCTCTTCCATTGCTCTGTGTCTATTGTTCTGCCAATATTGTTTTTGATTATTGTCACTTTGTAGAATAATTTAAAGTCTGGGACTGTAATACTCCAACATCACTCTTTATTATCAGGATTGCTTTGGCTATTCATGTTTTTGTGGTTCCATACATATCTGATAATTTTTAAAATCTATTTCTTTTAAAAATGTCTTTGGAATTTTAATGGGAATTGCATTAGATCTTTATAACACTTTGAATAACTATAGTGTTCTAATCAGAAAAAAACCCATCAAATGAAAAAATGTCTTTCCATTTTATTGTGCATTTTTCAATCTTTTTAAATAATGCTTTGTAGGTTTCAGTATATAGATCCTTTAGATGCTTTGTTAAGTTTATCACTAGGTATTTTTTCTTCTTGTTGCAACTGCAAAAGAAATTATTTTTCCCCATTTCTTTTTCTAAAATTTCAGTGTTTATATATATACATAAACATATATATATATAATAACAGTGTCAGTAAAAGCCATATTGATAAACATATTTCAGAGTTTAAAGACACTGTGGAATTAAAATTGCAAGTAAAATACAAAAAAAAATTTGGGTAAGCAAGTATAGAGAAATTTATGGTTTATGTCTTGTTAGAAGGAAGATATTAATTAGCTTTGTGCTTTGCAAGTGAATTATAAACTATATAGACTAAAATTTTACCATAAGCACTAAAAGAAAAATAAGCAAAAGGTGGATAAAAATTGAAAAAATGGGGCACATCAAAAAGGTAAAATAATTGTCAAGTTCATACATTATTTTTTTATATTTTATTTTTTTGTGACAGAGACAGAGAGATACAGAGAATGGGACAGATAGGGACAGACAGGAAGGGAGAGAGATGAGAAGCATCAAGTCTTCTTTGTGGCACCTCAGTTGTTCATTGACTGTTTTCTCATATGTGCCTTATGGGGAGGGAAGGTGATTCTGGCTGAGTGAGTAACCCCTTGCTCATGCCAGCAACCTTGGGCTCAAGCCAGTGACAATGGGCTTCAAGCCAGTGACCCTGTGCTCATGCTGGTGAGCCTGCGTTCAATCCAGATGAGCCTGCGCTCTAGAAAGCAAACGGGAGTTTTGAACCTGGGTCCTTTGTGTCCCAGTCTGATGCTCTATCTACCACCACCTGGTCAGGCAAGTTCATACATTATTATAAACAAATTTGTGTTGGACGATTTGGCTTACTGAGACATTTTTTTAAAAACAATATTTCATTTTAGAAGATATATATATATATATATATATATATAGTATTTCAGTAATTTTTTTCTTTTCCTGTTTTATAAATGGTAAGGGATATGCAAAAAATAATGCTATTGACAATTTACAGTTTAAAAGCTTTGGCCAAGAACAAGAAATTAGACTGTGTAAGAAAGAACGATCGTATCTATCCAGTGTAGCTCTATGATTATCTCCACAGACACGAGGCAGTCTGCTACTGACCTTTGGCCAAGATAAGGATGAGAGAAGCTGCTAGTGATTTATAAAAGTGCTTTTTAAAATGTGAAACTTTCCTGCAGGTACTTTGGGGCTATACAAACTGTCTATATTGTTTTTGAGATATACAGATGGATAGCAAATACCCAAATCCAGCATCTGAAATTATTAAAGTAGCCCACAAAAATTTTTCTGTTTTTTCATTGCCTCCATTTATTTTTTTACAACAACCAATGTGTTATAATACAACATTGTTTTACTCAAAATTTCTGAGTGATTCCCTGTCTCACTCAGAATAATCAGGTCTTTTTTACAAGTGCTACGAAGGCCCTATGCAGTCTGCCTCCCGTTACCTCTCACTTTAACTTCTCTCCTGATTTTATAGGTTCTTTTGGTTACATTGACCTCCTCAGCTTCTAGGGCAAGCCAGTATGGCCCATTTCAAGATCTTCAAATTTGCTATTCCCTCCGTCTCAAACGTCCTTCCCCTATAGAACAACAAGGCTCATTTCCACCCTTCTTTCATGTCTTTATTCACTTTCTGAAAATCAGGTCGTGCTGGCTGCTTGATCTGAAATAGCAATTGCATTACCTCTAACAACACATTTTTCTTTCATTTTTCTCCATAGCTTTACCAGTGTCCAGCTTAATAAATATGTACAGTACTTATTTAAGCTGCTTATTTCTTCTCTTTTAGGTAGACAAGGAAATGTAGTCTCTTATTTACTGTTGCTTCACATGGGTTTAAAGCAGGACCTTGTAAGTAGTAGGAATGCAAAATAGAGTCCCCACACGGCTGGAATGGACATCTTCGGGGTCTTCTGGATATCAGGCTTTAACTCATGTTTAGAAAGAATGGGGGGCTTTGTGATGTGCTGTTTAAAGTCTTTAATGCCCTGGAAACTGTTTTGTATACTAATGGTTGTAAACTGTATATCTATATAGTTAGAAAACCTGGCCTTACCACATAACCAAAGAGGTATACAACTCCCTGCTGGGACTCCAATAAGCCAAAATTCTTCGAATAGACTCTGATGGTTAACGTTAAAGTAAGGACACTGGGGATTTGTGACTGGCTGGTTTCTGTGATTCCTTAAAGTTTGCCAGTCCCATCTTTTCTCTATCTGTTCCTTATCCTTTGCTTTTAAAGGAAGTTCTTCCGTGACTATGTTTTTTGGAGTCTCATATTTTCAAAAATCCTGTCTCTTGAAAGTTTCATGAAGACACTCAATACATGTTTTATAAATGAAAAAATAAATAAAAGATAAAAGTCCATTCAGTGCTACTTTGCATATTAAAACTGTGAAATCTGGCTTAGCAGAATCATCAAAAATATGTGTTCTTTAAGATTATGTAATTCTTTTATTCATATGTGTCTTTTTTTCCATTGGATAGCATCGCTTATAATACATTCATAAGTGTTATCAACACAGGATAGAAGCAAGGATACCATAGAGACGACTAATTTTATTGTGCAGCAACTCAATTAAGATTTATTCATTGGAATCACTGCAGGTTTTTTTCTTTTAGGGAAAAGCCAGAGCTAAAAAAAAGGGGGGGGCTTTAATATAAGAACAAATGTTTTTTTATGGCTGCCTTTTGTGTTAACTGTCTCCTAAAGTTAATTCCCAGAATTGATCAGTTAGAGGTACCTCAGGGTACAAATGACAAAAGGGATGAAACTCAAAAATACAATTTTTTCTTGTCTTAAACTACCAATGAATGTATCCATACCCCCTTCCACTAATTTATCATATATATTTACTAGTTTTAATAGATTATAATAAGAGGATACAATTATTTTAAGAATTTTTTTTCTTTTTCACATTTGTTGGTATATTTGTTAGAAATACAAGTGTGTGGTTTGTTATGTAAAACATTCAATGTCTAGCTCTCTAACTTCAACCTTGATAATTATATTAGTCTAATATTAATTCTCCTTGCTTTTATTTATTTTTTCTATCTGGACTCTTAACTCAATAAATTTATGCTTGCTTATTTTCTTCATCATGAGATTGTTAATATGTCTTTTTTTCTGGCTATCTTAATTTTTATTTACCTAAATTTAAAAACTTAGCATCTTTTATATGTCTACTGGCCATCTGTGTGTCCTCCTTTGGAAAGTGTGTATTCAGTTCTTTTGTCCATTTTTTAACTGGGTTGTTTGTTTATTTGTTTTTAGTGTTGAGTTTTAGAAATTGTTTATAAATTTTAGATATTAACCCTTTATCTGATATATCAGCTAATATTTTCAATTCTATTGATGTTTACTTCCTATGCTGTATAAACAAATTTGTAGTTTTATGTAGTCCCATTTTTTTCTTTTGTTTTTTTTGCCTGAGAATTATATAAAAAAAAAATATTGCTATGAGAAATGTCTGAGATTTAATCACCAATGTTTTCCTCTAGAATTTTTATAGGTTCATCTAATATTTTAGTTTTTAATCCATTTTGAGTTTATTCTTGTGAATGGTGTAAGAAAGTTGTCTAATTTCATTTTCTCACTAATCATCAAAGAAATGCTTATTAAAACCACAATGAGCCTGACCAGGCGGTAGCGCAGTGGATAGAGCATCGGACTGGGATGTGGAGGACCCAGGTTCGAGACCCCAAGATCGCCAGCTTGAGCGTGGGCTCATCTGGCTTGAGCAAAGCTCACCAGTTTGGACCCAAGGTCTCTGGCTTGAGCAAGGGGTCACTCGGTCTGCTGAAGGCCCGCAGTCAAGGCACATATGAGAAAGCAATCAATGAACAGCTAAGGTGTCGCAAGAGAAACAAATGATTGATGCTTCTCATCTCTCTCTGTTCTTATCTCTCTCCATTCCTATCTATCTGTTCCTATCTATCCCTCTCTCTGTCTCTGAAAAAAAAAAGATAAAATAAAAAAATTAAAAAAACCCAACACAATGAGATATTACTTCATACCTGTCAGAATAACTATCATTAGTAAATCAACAAATAATAGGTGGCAAGGATTTGGAGAAAGGGAACCCTCATTCACTGCTGGTAGGAATGCAGACTGGTGCAGCCACTGTGGAAAACAGTATGGTGTTACCTCACAAACTTAAAAATTTAACTTTCTTATGACCCAGTAATTTTGCTTCTAGGAATTTATCCAAACAATCTCAAAACACTAATTGGAAAGAATATACACACCCTTATGTTCATTGCAGCATTATTTACAATAGCTATAATTTGGAATAAGCCCAAGTTTTCATTAGAGATGAGTGGATAAAAAAGTTATAGTACTTTTACACAATGGACTACAACTTGGCATTAAAAAAAGAAGGAAATAGAGGCTATGGCCAGTTGAGCGGACATCCAGGGTTGAATCATTGATAAGGATACACATGAGAAGTGACCATCTGTTTCTCTCCGCATGGCTCTCCCCTTCTCTCTGTGCTTCTCACATAATCATCAGCCCTAGACAGGGCTTGTCAGGTGAATCCTGGTCGAGGCACATGCAGGAGTCAATATCTCTCCTCTCAATTAAAAAAAAATAACTAAAAAAGAAGAAGAAGAAGAAGAAGAAGAAGAAGAAGAAGAAGAAGAAAAGGAGAAGGAGGAGAAAAGGAGGAGAAGGAGAAAGGAATCTTACAATTTGTGACTGCATGGATGGACCTGGAGATCATTATGCTAGTGAAATGAGCCAGTCAGACAATCACAAGTACCATGACATTTAATTCATATGTGAAATATAATGAACAAACAAACAAAAGAGACAGACTCATAGATAGAGATTAGGTTGTCAGTTGTCTGGTGGGAGGCTAAAAAAGGATGTGAAGGGATTGAACAAAAAAGAGAGAAAAAAAATGAGCACTAATAATAACGTGGTGACTTCCAGGGGGAGAAGTGTGGGAGGGAGGGGGAAGGCAGACTGAGGATAAATGGTAATAGAGGAAAACCAGACTTGGGCTGGCGAACACACAATGCAGTGTTCAGATAATGTGTCATAGAGTTCTGCACCTGAGACTTGTATAGTTTTATTAAGAGTTGTCAATCCAATAGATTTATTAAAAAATAAATTAAGTTAAATTAAAATTAATATTTTAAATCAAATTAAAAGCTAAGTGTATAATATTTTTTACTATAACCCTTTGACTTATTAGCAATGTTAAATATATATCAAATCATTCCCATTATTGTGTATTTTATATTTACCAATATGCATACTTATTGTAATTTTTAACATTTATCTATTATTGTTAATAATTTTCAAAGTTTTGTAATTAACAAATTTCAAAGTAATATTAAAAAATTAGACCCTGGCTGGTTGGCTCAGCAGTAGAACATCAGCCCAGCGTACGGATGTCACAGGTTCAATGCCAGGTCAGCGCATATAGGAGAAGCACCCATCTGCTTCTCTACCCTTCCCCATGTCCCTTTCTCTATCTCTCTCTTCCCATCCCGCAACCAAGGCTCCACTGGATACTGAGGATGGCACCATGGCCTCCATCTCAGGCCTTAAAATGGCTCCGGTTGTAATGGAGCAATACCCCAGGTGGCATTGCCCCCTAGTGGTCATGTCCAGTGGATCCCAGTCAGATGCATGTGGGAGTCTATCTCTCTGCCTCCTCACTTCTCACTTAAAAAGAATCCAAAAAAAAAAACAAAACCCAAAAACAACTTAAGTTTAAATCTATAGTTTATGATTAGGAAATAAAAGACTTTATATGGTTACATAGAGGTTTCCATTTATTTGTTTCAGATATTATATTGTCAATTTATTTTTTTTACATTTGTTTTTGTTGAGAGATTTCATACACACACACACACACATACACACACTCACTTATATGTATAGATGAGTACATAGAGTGTGCAAAAGTAGTTTTACAGTTGTTCATATAATTAATAAATAATAGTAAAAGAATAAACTATTTCATCATCCAGACATTTCTTATGTTTTTTTATTTATTTATTTTCTTAATTTCTTGTTAGGATGAGATAAGTGAATACAGGCTGCATTTTCTATAACATTTAGTTGCCCGGTGTCACACTAACTCAAAATTCCTTATGAAAGTTTCATATGTTGTCTCTGTGTATGAAACCAAAATTTTCTCTCATAAACTCGGCAGACAGTTTCGCTTCCAGTTTTAAAATTCATGGCAGATTGCTTGTATTAAATAGACAGTTTATGTTTAGAAGCCATGAAATGTGGTACATAATGCTCAGAGTCACATTTAAGGATGCAGCATCCTTACGAGCTGTTCACCTTGGACTCACAGGCATATCTACCAGGCGAATTGTAGCTGCACATGTGAACCTAGGTCATTTTGACAGAAGATCCTTTCAGACAATGGAGAAAGATACTTGAAAAATAAAAACAAAATATTTGGAAGATTTTACTTATGATATTAAATATGCATTATAAAAGAAAACTTACACATATATTTACAACTTTACTGGGCCTCTTTATATATATATTTTTTACAAACAGGTCAAGCATAAAATTCTTACTTCATATAATGTGGAAGTGGTACTATTAATAACAACGTACTATTTCAAAATATTAGTGAGAATTCCTGTTGTAGTATAATCTAATTTGACAATGTATAATTATTATAACCAATTTTAGTTAATTGAGAACTAAACTATATATAAAACTGTAGCTTCTAACCCTGGCCGGTTGGCTAAGTGGTAGAGCGTCGTCGGCCTGGCGTGCAGGAGTCCCGGGTTCGATTCCCGGCCAGGGCACACAGGAGAAGCGCCCATCTGCTTCTCCACCCCTCCCCCTCTCCTTCCTCTCTGTCTTTCTCTTCCCCTCCCGCAGATGAGGCTCCATTGGAGCAAAGATGGCCTGGGCGCTGGGAATGGCTCTGGATGCAACAGAGCGTCGCCCCCTGGTGGGTGTGCTGGGTGGATCCCAGTCGGACGCATGCAGGAGTCTGTCTGACTGCTTCCCGGTTTCCAGCTTCAGAAAAATGCCAAAACAAACAAAAAAACAAACAAAAAACTGTAGCTTCTATAGGAGGCAATTTTAGCCTAAATGTTAACTGAGATTTTGAAAAGTAAATGAATCTTATATTGAAATATTATTTTTTAAGTAATTCAAGATTCTATGCTGGAAATAATAACATTTTTAGATAGAAAAGTGAATTATAGGAGTAAATGTATTCTGAAATTGTGTTTTTCTAACTATACAGACTAGTATTCCTTTCACAATATTAAGCAATATTAAGGATATATAATAATGTATGGTAAGTAGGACAATTACTGTTGTCATACTTTCCATGGCAATAATGTTTTCTTTTTGACATTTTAAATCTTCTGCTGTATTATATGTGTTGGAAAATATCATTTTTCTCCACATTACTTCAAATTTATCCTGTTAAGTATTTTGAAAATACCAGATGGGAACAGAACTCTGGCACCAGCTGGAAGAAACTTATATTGGCCAAATTTGAGACCATTTTGAACCTCAAAAAAATATATTAACAGATTATAACACAATGAATTAAAATTAAAAATAAACATTTGTGAAATCAAATAATATTAATAATGTATTGTTCTTAAAAAATATTGAACAAACTTAATTCAGAGTAATAGACACCAAATTTGAAAAAGTAAGAACTGTCAGATAAGTTACTGTCAGTAATACACTCTATGTGACTATTTATCTTACCTATATATAATTTGTTACTTCCATTGAAAATGTTATTAGTTCATAAAGTTAAACTGATACAAATCTTCTGGAATAATCTAAAAGCAATACACAAAACCACACACACAATATTTATTGACTACTCTAAATAGGCAAGGATTATTTGTAAATAACTAGTAAAAATTGTACACATACAAACTTAAACAGGCAAATTAGTGAGCATGTATCAATAAGCATACATTAGTTGGTGAAAGTGTTCAGTGAATAATATTTTGTTCTAAGCAATAAGAACTGGTGATTAGTGTTTAAAGAGGTTGCTATGTTTAATTTGTGGTGTGTTTATATATGAAAGTGGGAACTTAGAAATTGACTTCTCTTCATATGTCACTGTGAAACAAAAATGACTAATAACTAAATGCTATCAATCAATAATACAACTTTCCAAATATAGAACAGGGCTTATTATAAAATAAATTCTCTGTAAGCTCTCAAAAGTTTAATCTAATAATAAATATAAAGATTTTTTTTCATGTACCAGACACAATGTTAAATTTTTAACACATTTTAGTATATTTAATATTTACTCTCAACTTTATTTAGTATCAATGGGACTATTTTATTTCTAAATTAAGGCTAGAGAACCAATGTAAGCTTCCCAGTTTTACTTAATGGTTAATTGGGTATCCTGGGTGTAAACTAACGTTTATAATGACATACTTTGAATTTTAACCACTCTAAAATATTCTAAGTGTGACAAATTTAGTTTTAAATATGATGACTCTATGTTGCTTGTGGTATAGTCGAAATAATGGCAGTTGCATCCTATTTATGAATTGTGAAACAGATTGCCTTAATTTTTTTTATAGTTTTCAAAAACTTGTTTTATCCCCGATACAAGATTGTCTCAATTCTTAATATTAACAGATAATTTCCCCACTTCATCTGCATATGTGATGCATTGGAATTTGGGCCTGGGTCATTGAAAACGGGACTTTATTTTGAACACTATAGTGTCTGATGCCTCTGACTGTTGCCAGCTGCCAGCCTGAAGAACCAATATGATCACCCAAATTGCAAAATGTAGCTTTTGATCTGTTCTGATGGTCTGTTGAGCAAGACATTCATCCATGACAATAACCACCTGTTCATACCTAAAATTTCTTTGGCTACCCACAGTTACTGCATGAAATTCAGTAAGACATAAATCATTCTTTTACTTTCTGGGAATGTAAATGCACATACTTAAATAGAATTCTTATTCATAATTAATGCTGAATAATTATGGAGATAAAGTTTGCTCAGTGATTACCAATATAGACTGATATGAGAAGAAATGACCAACTTCCTTGTTCTAAAGAAATCTTTTTATATAGCTAGTTAATAAGCCAACAGAGTTTCAAGCAGGTTTTGATTTGTGTGTATGTGTGTGTGTGTGTGTGTTTGTGTGTGTGTGTGTGTATAATACAACATTGCAAATGGAAGGAATATCACTTGTAATGCTCTCTTTGAGCTCACCTTGCTATATTACAAAACAATAGATATTTGCAATTCAGTAGTAAGCCATCTAAAAGTTTTAAGAAATGTATATATGCTTTCACATTTAAGCAATTTAATTACATTATTAAATCACAGTGAACATAAAAATGTATGATTTTAATGATTGTCAATGAAATTTCTGAAATTATTTAGGCCTTTAAATTGTTTTTCTTAATTTCTATGGTGTTAGGGATTATAGATATTACTTATTTTTAAATCAAAATCAATCAGTCAGAATTCTAGTTGTGGTAAATCTCACAATTACATTCCTACAACACCATCTTGCAGGCTAAATAAGACTACCAATAGAAAATGGATTTGTGTGTTTTTGAAATATGTAGTGTAAAACTGATTTATGATTACTTACTATGAGTTTGATTTACCTTTGTATCATTTTCCCTCATAAAGTTGACTATAGTTGTGAAGTACATTTGTATTCAATATTAAAACAATATATAAAATTATATAATACCCTGACAAAGTGAAATCTGGATAAAAAAAATCAGTCACAACAATTGAAAAGACTATCACTCTTTGTTGCATTGATACTGGGCGTGTCAGTATGATATGATTTGGGTTAATGGATGCTAGTGTATATGACAATTAACATGATGAACTTGAGATCCCGTACTTTAGTTATCCACAGTAAGCAAAACATACCGCAGATAACCACGGACAAGGCTTTTGCAGTTAAGATAGCAAAATCAGACTTGTGGAGGTATTTTGAACACCCTTGGCCACCAAGTCCAGCCATACCACCATCGAATTTCAGGCCTGTGTGTATGAAAATAAAGTTTTTATAGGAATATATTGAAACTTTATAGTAGCTTATTATTATTTTTTCAACAAAAGTTATTTACATAGATGTTTTAACATGTATTGCTTCTTAATTGTAAAATCTCACTTTTGGGGTATTTTTCTCTTTATTGTTTGGCTTATATTTCATAGCGCTTTAATGTTATTTTGTTTCATTTCTTTATCATTGTTTAATTAACTAGTTAACAGCTTTATCTGTATGTGATAATACCATGGAATGATCTAACATTGTCAGAGAATTTAAAAGATTAATGTATTCTTGGCAGCAATGAACGTAAGTGAGTTAAAAGGAAACCCTAGAAGGTCTGTGATAAATCATTTTCATGTTTAAGATGATGTTTTTAGTAGTAATACACTTCATTTTAATGGCATTCCCTATATAGTATTTAAACTGAATTTCTGATACCTCTCATTAGAAATAGGTATCAGTGATTACAGTTCTTTCCACAATAAATCACTTATCTTTCATCTGTTTCTGGACCCATACCTTTTAAAGAGTAATATATTAATATATGATATAGTATGTTAAGTTTCAATGAGTACATTTTTATGCAACATGGTTATCTCATAAGAGCAATAAATATTTAATTTAATTGCTATAAGATGGAGCTAAAAGAGTTATGTATTCTTTGGGGAAATATAAAGTATAAATTTATATGAAGGTAAACTTTTTTCTTCTAGCAAAAATTCTTCTTGTAACTGTACTTGAATTGACTCCTCAATTGTTTACAGTTTTTCTCAAAGAATTACTTAAACTGGCTGCAGTTTCAAGGAAAACATTAATTATTTAATTTAAATGAATGAAAACCTGTGAGACCCTGAATACCTTCTAATATTTTTTTTATGCCTATAATTGTGAGAAGTAGCGTAACTTCAACAAAAGACTAATGAATGTGCTTTCAGTGAATGACAAAAATTTACACCAGATATGCAAGGGTCATTTTCTAAGACTCATTGGCTCCCAGCATGATCAATTCACTTGAAATTTTAGGTGTTTATGGTGAAACTTGTTAAGGAAAAGGCCTGTAATACTTAATAATTAAAATATATATTTCATATATTATTACTATTACATCTTTATATTATTACAAATTGGTAATTTTGGAGTCAACTTCAAAAGAGGAACTGATGTGATCATCATTATGTAAATGAAGAACAATGCTAGCATTAGCAGCATCACTTAATAATCTGCACATTTAAACACTCTGAATAGATTCTTTTTTCTTGGGAGAAAAAGTTAAAGCTTCTAAAATATCCTTCACAATTAATATCTTTTTTATGTCACTTTGGTCAGGTAATTGACTTATTTTACACATTAAAAATTTTCACCTGAATTCTATGTTCTTATATGTGGTAACTATATTTCTAGAGATAAACAATCCTAAGATTTCTCAGAGAAAATTTTTACAAACTTGTTGCATCAACTTGTTTCTCTTGTTAGCAAATTTCTTTTTTTTTATTTTTATTTTTTTATACAGAGACAAAGAGAGAGTCAGAGAGAGGGATAGATAGGGACAGACAGGAACAGAGAGAGATGAGAAGCATCAATCATTAGTTTATTGTTGGGACACCTTAGTTGTTCATTGATTGCTTTCTCATATGTGCCTTGACGGTGAGGCTACAGCAGACCGAGTGACCACTTGCTCGAGCCAGCAACCCTGGGTCCAAGCTGGTGAGCTTTCCTCAAGCCAGATGAGCCCACGCTCAATCAAGCAGGTGACCTCGGGGTCTTGAACCTGGGTCCTCCGCCTCCCAGTCCGACGCTTTATCCACTGCGCCACCACCTGGTGAGGCAGTAAATTTCTTAAATGTGTTGCACAGCCCAACTTCTATTGACCATATTGTTATTTTTTATTGCATCATTACTATTTTCTTCATTTCCTTTTAAAATGTGACCCGCAGAACTGGATGCTATCAACATGAACAACATTTTCAAACAGTTTAAGTCTCATTCATACAAAAAGATAGTAAAAGTGAAGGCAGAAAAAGGGTCCGGGGCTTATTTTCAACTCTGGACATTCTCGTTTGAATGCAATTTAGAGTTATTTGATCAGTCTATCCAGTAGCTCATACTTTCCCACTGAATAAGCATACTTAGAATGTAAACAAAAGGATAGTATTCAATATTACAGAGCCATTAGGACTAATAGAAGAGATTTTCTTTTAAGTTTATATGGGCTAATTTTTAAAAATAAATGACCAGAGAACCTAATTATTAAATCAGTCAGGAAAAGATAAGAACTATATGATTTCACTCATATGTGGGAATATAAAACTGTGACTTATAGACAAAAGTTAAGTGGTTATGAGAGGGAAGAGCAGGGTATAAGAAAATACACATTTATGAATTAACCAATTTGATGGGTCTTTTTTTTATTTTTTTGGTATTTTTCCAAAGCCAGAAACAGGGAGGCAGTCAGACAGACTCCCGCATGTGCCCGACCGGGATCCACCTGGCACGCCCGCCAGGGGGTGATGCTCTGCCCATCCGGGGCATCACTCTGTTGTGACCATAGCCACTCTAGCGCATGAGGCAGAGGCCACAGAGCCATCCTCAGCGCCCGGGCCAACTTTGCTCCAATGGAGCCTCGGCTGCGGGAGGGGAAGAGAGAGACGGAGAGGGGGAGGGGTGGAGAAGCAGATGGGCACTTCTCCTGTGTGCCCTGGCCGGGAATCGAACCCAGGATTCCTACACGCCAGGCCGACGCTCTACCACTGAGCCAACTGGTCAGGGCCTGATGGTTTTTTTTTTTTTAAGTTGGTTAACCTGTATGAGGAAATGATATTACTTATAAATAAATAATCCTTTTGGTGACATTTCAGATCAACAATAATAATATTTAAATTCTCCAAAACATTCTTATTAAGACTTTTCCAATTTTCTTCTTCAAAGTATATTTCATTCACTACATTCTTATGTATTTAGTTGAATTCTTTTTCATCATATTTTAATTTATTTGCTATGCACATTTAAAAGATTTTACATTGAATGATTAATATAACTTACTAAGATTAATATTATTATAGTTATTACTTGTAATGTAAAAACTAGCATTAATCCAGATTGTCCATCGAGGTCAAATACATTTAAGCTTCCCAACTTTATTTTTAAAATAAAAATAATCATATTAGATATGATGCAGCACTTAATTAACTTTTTCCTTAACATACATAAACATTTAATCTGGAATAATTTTAGACCAAATGTGAAAACTACAGAATACAACATGGCATATTTACCACACACATTATCAAATACTGGAAATGGCATAAAATTATATATATATAATATTACCTTATTCATGTATTTGAAAAATAATTGTTTAATTTATACCATGTAGAAAGTAAATTTTAAATTTTGCTAATATTTTAGTCAATTATATTAAACAACCTGAAGATTTATATATTTTTAAAATAAATTACAAAATCATCAAAATATCTTTTAATATTTTTAACATAAATCTAAGTTAATAGAATTACTCTATCATATTTATTTCACTCACTGTTTCTTTAAAAAAAATTTAACTTCTGTTTTTGCAGTATATTATTAGATACTTTATTTTGCCCTTAAAAATTTTGTAAAATTAAGTTTCTCATTTTTAAATTTTTTTTCTTCTCCTATAAATGACTAACCACCAAACTAATTATAAAATATTTAATTAAATTATATTTACAACTTTATAGTGTAGTCAGTATAAGGCCAAGTTTTAAAGTCAGATAACTGGATGTAAACTCAGACTTTAAAAGTAACTAGTTGTTCCATCCTGGATAAATTATTTAACTGCTTTATGACCCAGTTTATACAACTATTCAGACTGGATCATAGTGAAAATTAGATCCACCTCAAGGGAATATTCTGATAATCAAACATGTTATCATATGAGCACTTAGTAAGGTAGTAGTTGGTACATATAAATAGATACTAAAATGAATAAATTTTAAACTAATTGGGTAAATCAATAATGAATATTGAAATAATTGTCAACAGAAACAAAAATTGCTACAGAACCATGTGAAGGAATTGTTAACTTTGTAAAGGGAATGGTCAGTAAGGTAAATTGTATTAGTTCAAATGTTTAGAAAATATAATAGATTGGATTATACCCTGGCATGCATTTTATGATTACATTCAGTGATTTTATTTCCAATGAATACTTTGCTCATCTCTACTATAACAGGAATTATGTGAAATATATAAATCTTAACAATGTTATATTCACATTTACAATGCAATAATAATGTCTAAACTAAATTTTACTCTATTTTAGAGAGGAAATTCCTAGCTTAATATATTTCATTTTAAGATGATATAGCTGTCAAGGTAACAATATAATTTTAAATGTTGTACAAAGCTCTGTAAATTCACAATGACAACTAATTAAGATGATGAATACCATTCCCTAAGGTTATTCAGACACTCTGTAAGTCTGTAGTTCATAAATTCCTGTAGGTAGATTACGATGCAATAATGGCAAGGAGGACTGATAAACAATATTTACATTAGCCAATATTTGCTCATTTCCTTTTTTATCGACATGGCAGAAGTCAATAATTAATCTTTACCATAATTATATTGTTACTAAGCAAAGACTATAATTGCAGCAAGGTTACATCTTCAGAGAACCATTTTATAAATGAATATTCCTTGGACACTATTCTATATTACATTTTAAATGTCTACCTAAAGAAAAGACACAAGTGTTCATTATATTGGAAATGTAACCATTATGTGGTGAAGGTATTTTAAATGAGTTTTCTTTTTGTAGAGAATTTCTTAATGTTTCTCCTATTGTGCATATTATGTTTCATTTTCCAAATTTGTATGAACACAGAAAAATGAATTTCAGATAGTATGAACATTTATTAGTGTTCAGAACAACTGTATGGAAGATTCTGTCACAGACAGAAAAATAATGCATTAGTTTATTGGAGACATGATTTAACAGTATTTAGGTAAAAAAATAAATTAAAATCTGTCTCTTGCTGGATATATAAAAATACATTACTAAATTAGTAAAAATTTTTCTTTTAAAATATAATTTTTAATTTACATCAAAAGTGCCTGAATTACTCATTCACCCTAATAATACTTGTAATTGAATCATTAGTGACTATTTATCCATTGAATAATATTATCTTTTTCTCTAGGCAGAATTGATCTTCATGTTTCCAAAACTTATTTTCTATGCTCCTCTCTTATATTACTTGAGATAATTGCCTCTATCCTTTGCAATATCAGGACTTCAGGATATTTAAATGGTATATGTGTAGAATACAATGTTCAAATAAAGACAAATTCCATTACTAGAAAAAAATTATGATATAGTAAATGCATAGTACTGCACCCATTGCTGCATGTATTTTGCTGTAAAAATAAAATAATATTCCACAATAAATATATTCTAATGTCTAGAATACCATTAAGTGAATATCACATGCATTCTATAAGTTCTCAGATGGTAATTTTACAGAAGCATTATGAGCAAAAAAGGTAAGTACATTTTCAGAATATATGTCTATTCAACAGAGGACAAATCTCTGCATCTTTCATGACAGAAGGATTCAAATAAGAGAAACCCATCACTACATGACTGATCTCTCCGGGAAGGGGTGGCTCAGTGTTCTCCTCTGCTTTAGACGGGTCATACAAACTGTGACAGTGAGCTTAGGTGAAGAGAAGTGTATAGTTTTTTCAGCACATTCACTTTTTACATAAGCATATTGAATGCCAGCATGACAAGGAAGACATGTTGTTCTCCCACAGAATCAATCATGTTTTTCACCTGATTGTTGACGGCCTCCTCTAACAGCCTCCTTTGTTAATTGCACAAGGGACAATTATTTTCACATTTAGCCCACTCTGAGAGGTTATCTACAGAACTCTTTCCCACAGCTCCTAATTATCAATCTTTAAAACTCATTCTTTCCAATAAAAAGATCATTTAGTTGCATAATTAGCAACTGTCCAAGAATTAGTATAGATCCATAACTCTGGCCATCTTTAGTCCAGAAAAAAATAAGGTGATTTTTATGTGTTGATTATTTCATTATTAAATAAAAAATAAAATATTAATTGATTCTTTGCTAAATTTGTGTTAATGGAAAAACTAGTTGATTGATATACTTTTGTGAACTAGAAGTCTGACATATTTACCTAAATAACTACCTAATTCTATCTGTAAGAGAAAATTAATACAGAAATTTAGTTGTGTTTTTGTAAAAAAAAAGTAGCTTGTTGTTCAACTACAAGACAAGTTGTGTTTTAAATTGTGTGTTGGATCACTGCTTCCTTTCACTACTATTGTCATTTCTTTATGATTTCAGTATCCTAAAAAGGAACAAGAAGATTAATATAAATCTAGAAGATTAATATAAATCTGATTTAAAAAGATTTTTTTTTAAGAATTCTTTTTCCTAGAATGTCATAAGCATAACTGTTTGAAATTTTGCTTATGTTATGCCCAATTATATATATATATAAAGGCCTGCTCTTGACCAGGGGATCTGAGAGTTAGAGGGCAAGGTAACTTGGCAGAAAATTGGTAGACCTTTCTACCTGCCAACTGATCAACAGCTCACTATCGCCTGCGGTCAGGCCTCAGGGGCTGAACTCGGTGACGCCTATTTCTTTGCATCTATTCATGAAGAGGTTTATGACAACTTGTTTTCCATATTCCTAGATATGTATTAATACAGTTTTTTAAAAAAATGTTGTTAACATTCATGGAACTTATCACAAAGAGCTTTCAAAGAGCTCTGAATCCAAACAAAATGTCAATTAGTCTGAAGCTGTAATTAAAAACTTTATTATTAAATAAATAGAATTCAGTAATCATGAAATTATACTTGAAATTTCATCTTATGTCTTTCTGGATGCCAGGGTTCTCAGCATTTGGTGGACTCCTCTAAAATTTTCTTCAAATAAAAACATGCTATAGATAGGAATATTTCCTGACTTATTACTAAAATAATAGTAAACGTTGTTATAGATACAACACAAAGCTAGTAGATGTGTATTACAAAATAATTTCTATTTTATATGTTTTAAAAATTAACCTGGCAAACAGCAATACATAATGTTCAATTTGAAAAATTACTCATCTATATGTTTGCATTTGAGTTAACATAGCAAATTACAAATAAATGGAGCTTCGTCTTATAGCATATGAGAAAAAAGTAATTGAGGAATGGAGTAGGAGTAGAGGCAGAAGCAGGGTCACAGGGAGCAGAGGGACAGTAGTCAGAGGGAAAGGGGATGAGGGGATGGGATCAGAGAAGATGAAGGGATTAGTGAAATTATATATACATAACACGTAGATACAGATAACAGGACAGCAAATCCCAGAGGGAAGGGGAGAAAGAGTTAGGGAAGGGGGGGAAAAAGGGTGTAATGGGGGACACGTGGTTGGGGGGGTGAAGATGTTATATTGAGTGGTACATTTGAATCCATGTAAACACAATAAATTAAAAATTAAAAAAATTTAAAAAAGGAGAGAGAATCAAAGAATAAGTATTATTTTGTGTCTTGGTGCTTTCACTCAGTATTATGTTTGTGACATTTTTCCATGGCGTAATGTGTGGCATTGATTTGTTAATTTACATTAATATACAGTATATTACATTGTATTTTGATTATTTATTTTATTATTGATTGATTTTTAAATATTGTTATTTTTGGAAGTTACTAATATGTCTTTCTTGTATATTCTTGCCTTTTTTGGTGCACAAAAGTATTATTCTGTGAATATATTCCCAGTGGCAAAATGCTGAGATCAGAGGTTTATGTTTATACTTTTGCTTACCTTTAGTTGTATAAATATTTCAAAGTAGTTGTACTAATTTTGATTCCAAACAATGATGGATAAAATTTTATTTGTTCTACATTCCAGCTAACATATATAATATATATTATAATTATATATAAACAAAAATATTTATTTATTTTTATATTTAATTATTTTATATTTAATTACTCTAATAATTATATATTGGTACATCATTTTTCCGAAGCTGGAATAATTATATATTGGTACATCATTTTTCCAAAGCTGGAAACAGGGAGGCAGACTCCCGCATGCGCCCGACCAGGATCCACCCGGCACGCCCACCAGGGGGCGATGCTGTGCCCATCCGGGTGTCGCTCTGTCGCGACCAGAGCCACTCTAGCGCCTGGGGCAGAGGCCACAGATCCATCCCCAGCGCCAGGGCCATCTTTGCTCCAATGGAGCCTCGCTGCAGGAGGGGAAGAGAGAGACAGAGAGGAAGGAGAGGGGGAGGGGTGGAGAAGCAAATAGGCGCTTCTCCTGTGTGCCCTGGCCGGGAATCAAACCCAGGACTCCTGCACGCCAGGCCGACGCTCTACCGCTGAGCCAACCGGCCAGGGCCTGGTACATCATTTTTAGGAAACTTGAAGTTTCTTTCTGTTGTGAAATAAGTGCATATTTAAACTATGCACCTGTCCCAAAAGGTTGATGAATATTATTTCCTCATTGTTTGTAAAAATTCATTATAATCACTAGGTATGTCATTCTAATGGATAGATAGATAGATAGATAGATGATATCAAGTCTGATATCTATCTCTATATTTTTTATATATACACATATTATTATAAGTATCAGTCATAGTTTCTCATTAAGTAATTTACCATTTTACTCTTTTAATGATGAATTTTGATGAACAAAGCCCTTAATTCGAAGAATTTCACCTGATCAGGCAGTGGTATAGTGGATAGAGTGTCAGACCAGGATGTGGAGGTCCCAGATTCAAAACCATGAGGTAACCAGCTTGAGCTCAGGCTCATCTGGTTTGAGCAAAGCTCACCAGCTTGAGCCCAAGATCAATGGCTTGAGCAAGGGATCACTCAGTCTGCTGTAGCCTCCCGGTCAAGGCACATATGAGAGAGCAATCAATGAACAACTAATTGCCGCAACAAAGAATTGATGCTTCTCATCTCTCTTCCTTCCTGTCAATCTGTCCCTATCTGTTCCTCTGTCTGTCTGTCTCTGTTTCTGTCACAAAAAAATAAAATAACATAAAATAAAAAATAAGCATACCAAGCTAACCAGTTTCTTCCTGTAGTAAAACTACTAAATATTGACCACACAAAATATAATATAAAATTTCCAGACACTGGGAAAGAAATAGTAAAGAATCATGATTCCCAACAGAATGGCAACAAAGTGAACTTTGTGATGACTTTCCGCCTAATTTTTTTGGTCATGGTACAGGAAGTGGCCCTAACAGAACACTCTCCTTGCCCTCTGAATACATCTGCAGAACTCCTAAGGTTAAAACAAATGGTTCCTTTTCATAATTGTCTTCCTTTATTACTGAATTTCTTTTATTCTTAGCATAAGAATCCTCCTTTGTGTTGACTCACATTGATCATTGACAAAAACTACTTTTTAAATCAGATGTCTTAATATTATTTCCATGGTATCACTTTAATTTTTAGTTGTTGACAATTCACTCCAAGCATAGTCTTTGCTAGCTGCACTCTACAGGAAACTGGTTCCTTCAGTTACATTCTCATGTAATGATTTCTGCAATACAGATATCAATAATCTTCTTCCTCCTTTTTTTCCCTATACCCTGCCTATTCTATAATTTTTTAACTGTCTGATATAAAATATATGTTGGGGTTTTTTTTGTACACCACTCAATTTTATGTGATTTGTATTCCCTGTTGGATAGAAACATAGAATCTGTGACAGTTTAAGTATTACATAAATGCATAACATCTCTAACTACAGAATTGGAGTTGCTTTTAATGTTTAAACTTGTGCATTGCCAAATTTTTGACTATGCTGAATGTATTTCAGTACTAGTTCTATACACATAGGTACTCTAATATACCTGGTATATAAAGAGATACAAAAAAAAAGTATCAGTAATGACCTGTAGACATGCCAAAAATGTTTCTCTTTTTAAAATCATTATGCTATTAAGACTTTTTGTTTGTAAAGCAATTTTAAGTTTACAGTTCATTCTTTTTTACTTTCAATAATACTTATATAATGATTAAAATCAAATTAATGAATAAATGATATATGATGTGAGATGTAATTAATTCTTAAGTACTTATTTAATTGAAAAATATACTTTAGTATTTACTGAATCCTGAGGATGCAGAAACAAACAAACAAAAACAAAATAAAAAACTCATTGTTCTATGGTGCTTATAGCCTAGAAAGATAGATAGTAAAAAAAAATGTTATTTTGCTAGACAGTATATACTTACAGGATGATGCATAAAATTTTGTTCAAATGTTGAATAAAATAACTTTACAAGACAACAGTTAAAGCACAATATTATCATTATGCTGACACATTTATTATTGAGAATATTTTCTTGCTAGGAGTCCTTTAGTGCTAAAATTTATTTAATTGTTGAAAATTTAATGTGGGGAACTGAATAAATGTCCATTTGAAAGTACACGTACTTAAGGTTGGTTTACATGAGTGGTTCAGAAAATCTGTTCAATAGATCATTCTTCTCTAGAAAAATATTCAACACAAATGTGAAGTGTGAAAAATACATTATTTTAGGTGTTTCACAAATATAAAGTGATTTGATTCAAAGGGTTATACTTTGTAATCATTTTTCCAATATTTTGTTAATAGAAATTCCTTTGTTTAATGAAACCATAGTGACAGTTGGAAGTTAATCTTTCAGTACTGATAATGAAAGAATTTAAGTAGAAAACACATGTCTCTTACTTTGAAAACTCAAAAGTCTGGAACCACTAGAAATATTCTATAGCACAGATAACATGTCCCTATCACTGAGAACTTGTCATATTTCTTAAACAATTCATTACTCTAGGTGATTTAGCAATCAATAATTGTTCTGAAATAAAAAAATAATAATAATGAAAAAAAAACTAACTACTGAAATCCACAGAATCATTAAGGTTATACATTAAAATCTAAAAGTAAAAACATTTTTGCCTTCAGGAAATGAATCTAAGACAGCGAAAAGATAGGTAACAAGGGGTAAAACATCTCTACATATTGTAACATTTTGTGTGTATTCTGTAATCTATATTCTATAATTGTAACAAAGAAAAATATAAAAATATTTAATGCTCAATATCATGAATGATAACAGAAAATTTTTTGTTTGTCTTAGCTTATGTCTGATGAGCAAGCTTTCTATCTTATAAGTCTTTAGAGATATGATTTTTAAAAGAATGTTAGAAAAAGATGAAAACTATGTGTGTATTATTCTAATGTACATTTCTTCACTTTGGTACCTAAATTTATAGTTTGTCACAGTTAAATCATAAACTGAACTATTCTTTTATTTCATGAAAATGAGCCTGCTACAACAAAAGTAAATATTATTGTGTTTTCTGTTGTAAATCTAAAAGGCATATAGTATTTAAAATGCCTGGGTGATCTCTGTTCACTTTTAGAGTTATAAATATAAGCCTTAGCTTTCTTACTTATTCTGGTGAATCTAGTATAAATCACAATAGGACCTTATACACACTAGTTGCAACCAAAGAAAACAGAGAGAGATCTGTTATGAAGAGGTTGAGTGTAGTATACTGAGATTGTCTTTAGTAAAGCTGAAGAAGAGAACGAATCACTAATGTTGAAGTATATCCTTTTTCTCATATAATTCCTATATAAAAATGGTTTTAGATTTGTTTTTTTAGATTTGTGACCATTCCATTTCCAAGAACATATTACTACGAGGTGAATGTAATGCTGTATTCACAGCTTTCCATTAGGGTGAGATTGTATGTCTGTCATTCCTACATTAACTCAAAGTAATATTTTACCCACAAGTTTATGCAAGTTCAGTTCACGATTCAATCATAAAATATGTTCATGTTAATTATATTCCTATTTGGCATTGATCAGTTTTGTATCAAGAGATGAGATTTAGTCATTATTATTTAATTTTGAAAAATGACTTCTAATAAATTTGATAATATTAATTTTTCAGTAACTTGCACTTGCTTTCTGATTGCACATTCTATTCGCCAGTTATTTCAATTATGATGTGTAAGTAGTTAAGCACTATATCTGAATAAATTTATAAGAAACACTTTAAATAAAACACTTGATATTATTTTCTCTACCCCAGTTATATAAGTAGTAACACAGATTTTGAAGTGTTTGATATCAGAAAAACAAAATAGTTATCTAATATATTCAAATGAATGATGGCTTAATATTGAGGTTATCATATGGATATAGTGAATAGAGTCCTGTTATTAAAGTATAACCAAAAAAACCCCCAAATAAACTCATTTTAACATTGTTCTGTAAAAATACAGCAGTTATCATTTATGTTTTGATAGATAAACACCGCATGTGCTGTTGGCTTATGCAACTACCCAAATGTTAACCAGACATACTAGCTATTTTCAATTCTTTTCATCTGGATTCATTTGCATAAAGTATGCTACTTGGGGAAAAGCCAATTTTAGTTATTCAGCTGCTAGGGTTGGCTTAAAAACAGTAACATTCAGAAATGATCACAAAATGCTTTAAGTTGAAAACTGGATAATTTTTGGTAATTTTGTTGGTTATATTCTTGTATAAGAATACAATAGAAAGTATATTTTATGCATTTTTTAAAATATCAAATGTTGAGTTTATATGATCTCCAGTTATCACTGGATAAAAGGGAAAAAAACTGCTATATACACAAATAGTTTCCATAAAACATTTTTTATCGATTGTAATTAAAAATACAGTTAAATATTTAGGTTCTGAGCTTGTGTGTATTTCTAAAGATATAACTAAATGATACCTCTCAGCTTAATATCTCTGCCAAATATTCTTATTTCCACTTATATTTATCTTCAAATTTGAATTACCTTTTCTGAATAGACTAAGAGAACACTGAAGTGTTTACAATTGACATTGAAATATAGGCTTTATTTGCATTTGGATGCATTTTAAATATTTCAAATATTTTTAAAATAATAATGTATTTGCATGGCATTTATAACCTTCTCTTTTTCCTTCTCATTCTATCTAATCTTAATCCCATTAGTTGGTAAAAATAAACACTCTTGCATATGATAATTAACACTAAGCAGAATTTTACATTAAAAAAATACAGCTCACAATAATTAGGGGATATTTTATAGCTTCATTGTTATATCTGGACAGTGAGGAAACAAATGTTCTGCCAAACAACTAAGTAGCCAATTTAAAAAGTCTTTATTTTAAAGCCGACGACCACACAGGGACTATACAGTGGTACCTTGAGATACAAGCAGAGCAACATACAAATTTTTAACATATGAGCTGTGACTCGGGCTGTATTTTTGTTTGAGACCCCGAGAGAAATTCCAAGATATGAATCGTGAATCAAGAAGCTGCCACTACTGGGCACATTGATGCACAGGTCCAGTATCAGCAGCACACCAGCATCTTGTTCTTTCTCATGTGTTACCCACAGAATCAAGTCAAATCTCATGCACTGTACTTGTTCTTGCATCATTCTTGCATTTTTTACTAACTTTTTTTGTGTGCTAACATGGGGCTGAAGAAAGCGAGTGTAAAGAACAGTGGTGAGAAGAAGAGAATGATGTCAATAGAAGTAAAACAAGAAATAATAGAAAAACATGAGCGTGGTATACGAGTGATTGAACTGGTAAGGCTGTATGATCGCAATACATCTACAATTTGTACCAACCTTAAACAAAAGGATGCAATCAAAAGTGCAAATCCAGTGAAAGGAACTACAATTCTGTCCCAATTCAAGGACAAATATACATGAAGAAATGGAGAAGCGGGCTCTGGCCAGTTGGCTCAGTGGTAGAGTGCCGGCCTGGCGTGCAGGAGTCCCGGGTTCGATTCCCGGCCAGGGCACACAGGAGAAGTGCCCATCTGCTTCTCCACCCCTTCCCTTCTCCTTCCTCCCTGTCTCTCTCTTCCCCTCCTGCAGCCAAGGCTCCATTGGAGCAAAGTTGGCCTGGGCACTGAGGATGGCTCCTTGGTCTCTGCCTCAGGCTCTAGAATGGCTCTGGTTGCAGCAGAGCAAGGCCCTATGTAGGCAGAGCATCACCCCCTGGTGGGCATGCCGGGTGGATCCGGTCAGGCACATGCAGGAGTCTGTCTGACTGCCTCCCCGTTTTCAATTTCAGAAAAATACAAAAAGAAAAAAGAAAAAGAAAAGAAATGGAGAAGCTTCTGCTGATGTGGGTGAAAGAGAAAGAGCTGTCAGGAGATACAGTGATGGAGACTGTAATATATGAAAAGGCACATATTATTTCTGGCGACTTGAAGAAGAAAGAACCATCAACCTCAAAAGAGGCAGGAGAAAATACGTTTAATGCAAGTCACGGCTGGTTTGAAAATTTCAAGAAGAGATCTAGCATCCACTTGGTGGTGAGGCATAGTAAAGTTGTGAGTGCTGAAATTAAGGCAGCTGAGGAGATTGCAAAGGAAGGCTACATCCCCCAAAAGTGTTCAACTGTGATGAAACAGGATTGTTTTGGAAAAAAATGCCCCAGAGATACTTTCATCACCACAGAGGAGAAGAAGCTGCCAGGCTATAAACCCATAAAGGACCATCTGACCCTTGCATTGTGTGCAAATGCTAGCAGGGATTGTAAAGTAAAGCCACTACTAGTGTATAATTCCAAAAATCCTCAAGCCTTTAAGACTCACAAGATTCTTTTTTAATATATATTTATTTTTTAATTTAATTAATTATGTTTACATAGATTCTAGGGTCACCCCGAAAGCATCCTTCTTCCCCCCATATTTCCCTCAACATCTCCCTTGCCTTCCTCCCTACAGTGCACTCCCCCCTTCCCTTCAGGTTTATCCCATCCTATCATCCCCTTTCCCTCTGTCCTCTTTTCCTCTGGTCCCTTTGATCCCTCCTCAGTCTCAATTCCGTTCCTTAGTTCTCACTGTTCCTTGTATTCCTCAAATGAGTGAGGTCATATCATATTTTTCTTTCTTGGTCTGGCTTATTTCACTCAACATAATAGTTTTCAGTTCCTCAAAAAATTAGAAAAGAACCACAAGATTCTTAAAGAAAAAAATGCGGGATATGTGGCATGCTAATGCTAGGGCATGGGGGTAAATCTTGTCTTTGGTTCTGCAATGAAGAAATATCGTTAAGAAAATAAACTCCCAATGAAAGCATTACTAATCCTTGAAAATGCTCCAGCCCACCCACCTGGTCTTGAAGATGACATTTTTGATGAGTTCAAATTCATGAAAGTCCTCTACCTCCCACACAATACGACTTCAGTCTTACAACCTATGGATCAGCAGGTCATTTCCAACATTAAAAAACTTTACACTTTAAAGCACTTGTTTTGTCGCTGCTTTGAGGTGACTGAGAATACAAATGCAGCCCTTTGAATTTTTGGAAAGATCACTACAACATCATGGTATGTTTACACATTATTGACTTGGCATGGCAAAAGGTTACAAGAAGAATCTTGAACTCGGCATGGAAAAAGTTATGGCCTGATGTTGCAGACAGGGACTTCAAAGGATTCAAACCAGAGACCGAGACCAAGGTAGAAGTGTTGGAGGAGATTGTGTCCCTTGGAAAGTCGATGGGTCTGGAGGTAGATGAGGGTGACATAAACGAGCTTGTTGAGGAACATGAGGAGGAACTCTCAACTGAGGAGTTGAAGGAGCTACAGATGATGCAACATATGGAGCTTCTGCAAGAGATTAGTAGTGAGGAGGAAGTAGAGTTGGAGGAAGTGATTTCTATAAGTAAAATTAAAGACATTCTGCAATGTTGGAGAAGGCTTTCAAGTTTCATTGAAAAGAAACACCCAGACAAAGTTTCAACTGGTAATGCTTCAGCACTTTTTAATGACATATTTTTGTAACATTTTAAAAGGCAGGCAAAAGCAAACCTCTTTGGATAGATTTTTATTCAAAAGTCCTGCCAGTGAACGTGCAGCCAAAAAGGCAAAAACAGGTGATGATTAAATAAAAAATACGTTATGTTAAGCTTAGGTTAATTTTAAAGTTAAGAAAGTGCATTTTTTTACCGTTAAGTTTTTGTGGTTTCATTTTAAGTAAAGAGAGTGCAGTTTTAGTTTTGTTTAAAGTAAAGAAAATGCAGTTTTAGTTTACATTAAGTGTTAAAAAAATGCAGTTTTAGTTTACGTGTCTACAGTGCCTGCATCCCTTCCTCTCTCCCTCCTCCTTCGCCATTCACCTCCGTTAGCTGCATTCGTCTGTCTCCAAGGTAAGAGTACAGTACTAAATAACACATTTTTCTTTTATTTCATATATTTTGTTATGCATTAGTAAAGTATACGTGTGTATTTCTTAATTAAAAACATCTTTCTTTCATAATTTAGGATGGTTTGGGGATGTTTCACAGGGCTGGAACAGATTAAATCTATTTCAGTTATTTTAAATGGGAGAAATTTGTTTGATATATGAGTTGACTGATTTATAAGCTCGGTTACAGAACGAATTAAACTTGTATCTCAAGATACCACTGTAGTTACCCAAATCATGTGACCCCAAACAAACTCAGGGGTTTGCTTTTGAAGGCAAAAAAAAAGCAGGGGGTGGTGAGCACCTAGCCGAATCAGTTTTACAGAAGCAAAACAAGATTTTGGTTATCATTGGAACAATCTAGGGAGAGAGTCCTCAGCGAAGCATTTTACAAAAAAAAGTAAAAGAATGTGCTCAGTTATCTTGGCCTTTTACAGAGTTTGTTAAGGCAGCATCCTGAGGGTTTTTCCATGATCCAGAGACATCTGGGAACATTTATGACCTTTACAGAACTAACATTATGGCTTTATACAACTCTTTTCATTTACTCATCTGCAAATCTTGCAAAACTCGTTCTATGGTCAGGGATATGGTGTTTCTACATTTCACATATTCATTTTGAAATATTCCCTAATTTTTGTAAGCAGTATATTTATTCATATAAGTAAACAAACAGTTCTGTTTAGAGATTTACATTTAACATATTTATTTATATAAGTAAATAAAAATCTTTACTAAATGTTAATCATCATAGATAAGGGCATTTATTTTTACCAAATAATAGGATTCATGTTAAGTGGAGTGAGAAGAAAAAACTTAAGACTATAAAGGACATGGAAATATGTTATTATTTTCTTTAAACTATTTTGAATATCTCAAAATGTAAATTTAATATATTTCAAAAGGAGTAAGAAAAAAAATCTCATAAACACAAAAGACAGTATGGTGATTACCAGAATAAAGGCAGGATGGGGGCAAGTAGAGAGTAAAGGGATAAATGGTGACAGAAGGAGACTTGACTTTGGGTGGTGAACACACAATACAATGATATACATATGATGTATTATAGAACTATATACCAGAAACCGATATAATTTTGTTAACCAATGTCACCTCAATAAACTTAATAAAAATTTTTAAAAGTACATATTTACTATTACTGGTTCATAGAACGATTATTCTAAAATTTTTCTGAATCTATTTTCTTATTTAATATAAATTTTGAAATAATTTTTTTAATTATTATTAAGTGAGAGGTGGGGAAGCAGAGACAAACTCCCACATGAGCCTAGTCCAGGATCCACCTGGTAAGCCCCCTACTAGTGGGCGTTACTCTGCCTATCTAAGGCCACTGCTGCTGTGCTGGCAATGAGCTATTACAGCACCTGAGGCAAAGCTGTGGAGCCGTACTCAGCGCCTGGGCCAACTTTGCTTGAACTGTTCAAGCCATGGCTGCAGGAAGGGAAGAATAAGAGAGAGAGATCAAAATATATTATAAAATAAAATATTAGAGCCCTCAAAATGTTTTCATATATGCAGAATTCCATCCACTTTTGTATATGTTTTTATAGCCTTAATCTTTGAAGTATAGGGGGACTAACTGCAAACTATTTTGTTCAGGGGTAATCAATCTCTTTATACCTACCACCCACTTTTGTATCTCTGTAAGTAGTAAAATTTTCTAACTGCTCACCGGTTCCACAGTAATGGTGATTTATAAAGTAGGGAAGTAACTTTACTTTATTAAGTTTATAAAACAGAGCTACAACAAGTTAAAGCATATAATAATAATTACTTACCAGTTACTTTATGTCAGATTTTTTACTAAATTTGGCAGAATAAATTTTTTAAAACAACTTACTATAGTTAAATCTATCTTTTTATTTATACTTTGGTTTCTCCACTACTGCCCACCATGAAAGCTGGAATGCCCACTAGTGGGCGGTAGGGACCAGGTTCACTACCACTGATTTAGTTCATGCTTCTTTCATTGAAATTTGAAAAATTCTACATTTCTATTTCCTTTGTTTATCACTGACTTTTGAAGTTTGATGACAAAATAAATATATTTATAAGTTGTTTTACCACTGTGCCTGGGTCTTGAGAATTTTTTTCCTTATCTAAGATATAATAGCTTTATTAGGATATATCTTGGAGTTGATTGTCATGGTTAATTTTTCTGAGTATGTAGTAGTATATTTTATTTTATTCAGATGATACTAATTTTATTATTTTTCCCTTACACTAGTAGATAAAGCAAAATTTGTAAGTTGGCTACAAAAAAATACTAGTTCTTTTTTTTAAATTTCTAGTTTCCCATTATCTTTCCAAACAAGCTATAGCAACATTATTAAAAAGATTAAAAAAAAAAAATCTGAAAGATCTAAAAGTTTAGATTTCTCAAAATTCTTTAGAGTACAATATTTTCAGTTTTCACTGACTGGAATAAAGATGTTATTTTTTTTAAAAATAGAATTTTTCAAATGGTTTATTGTATTTAAAGATGCTAAACTTTGGTGTTTTTTCCAATAGTTAAGAAAAAATATATAATTTACATAAATGTACATTCTATACCTGTCCCATTTTGCTTTTTAGACTGTTTAAATAACTAAAATGTCAACACTGTATGTTAAAATAAAAAATTAGAGTTAAAGTATATATTACTTTTAATTTTTGTGTGTGTGTGACAGAGACAGAGAGAGGGACAGATAGGGAAGGACAGACAGGAAGGGAGAGAGATGAGAAGCATCAATTCTTTGTTGCAGCACCTTAGTGTTCATTGATTGCTTTCTCACATGTGCCTTGACTGGGGGGCTACAGCAGAGCGATTGACCCCTTGTTCAAGCCAGTGACCTTGGGCTAAAGCTGGTGAGCCTTGCTCAAACCAGATGAGCCCACACTCAAGTTGGCAACCTAGAGGTTTTGAATCTGGGTCTTCCATGTCCCAGTATGATGCTCTATCCACTGCACCACTGCCTGGTCCTCCAAGTATATATTACTTTTAATTAGTATCTTTTATTTTTCTTCATAATTCACCCTTTAAAATATAAAAACTATATGTTTCTTCAAATGGATGGCTTGGAAGATGTTTCATAAATGTAGTAAATAAATAATTAAAATTTCATGACAAATAAGCAAACAAACAAACAACCTCATAGCTATGTCTTGGCTAAATACTCAAGGGTTAATATGGCCCTGTTGTTCAAGTGCCTTCTTCTTAAAGAGAAATTATATATTGTAATATATTTTTTGTGCTTTAAACATTTATGTAACTAACCATTAATAGTAAAAATTTACCAGTTATATAATTTGCTTATACATAATACTAAATTTTTACATAGCATATAACAGAAAACAGGTCTTATCTTTATAAAAAAAAATGTTCTTAAAAGAAGCCTGGAAGTTAATAACAGATAGAATTAATTTCTACTAGATAAAAATAAGTTATATGGGTTTCATAGAATTTTCACATTGCTTTGGATAAGTATTGGGCAAAAACAAACTACTTTTTTGGAAACATTTTCAAAGGAACATTATCATCTATTCCATTTGGTACTCTTATATTATCTTCTTAATAAAGAAAACTACCAGCTTTTCCTTATTATTTTCTTTCAAGTTTACTAAAATAACAGAAGTTAAACAATGAAAAAGTTATTAAACTTTCCCAAAAACTGAAGCAAAATTGTATTCCCCTTTGTATTCATTTAATATATAATATGTAGATTCCAAGAGACTCGATTGACAAATTAAAGCAGGGTGCCATTCC
Source organism: Saccopteryx bilineata (assembly GCF_036850765.1). Taxonomy (NCBI): domain Eukaryota; kingdom Metazoa; phylum Chordata; class Mammalia; order Chiroptera; family Emballonuridae; genus Saccopteryx; species Saccopteryx bilineata. The sequence goes on from NC_089490.1 coordinate 289,837,458, forward strand.
ATCTCTTTTTAAAAGAATGTGACACTACTTTTTTTCATTCTAAACACTATGAAAATATTATTTGCTCACTTTTCAAAGCAAGAGATCTACAAATTTCAGGGTTTTTTTGCCTTCTATTCAATATTTTATCCTGTAATAATTTTATCATTGCCACTGTCAGTGGCAATTTAGTCAACACCCAATTTAGGTAAGTACAGGGCTAGATTATATAGCTATACCAAAATTAATAAATATAAATAAATAAATAAATAAATTGATCACCCAAACCGAAGAGACTTGAGGCATAGCCTAATACAAATGCCTAATACATATTCATCTATTGACTGACTGATTCTATATGATCTCCTAGGTCTCTTTGAATGTTAAATTTATAGAAATCTATTTTAAGAGCATTCAAATAAAATAATCTATAGAAAGTTAAAGAAACACTTCTGAAATAGACTTAAAAAATCAAAGTTATTTTTTCCTGTAGTATGTAATAAAAATAAATAGTAAATTTTCAGCATGACCTGTGATGGCACAGTGGATAAAGTATCAACCTGGAATGCTGAGGTCACTGGTTTGAAATCCCAGGCTTGCCTGGTCAGGGCATATAAAGGAAGCAAGTACAAGTCCATGCATCCCACTCCACTTTCTTTCTTTCTTTCTTTCTTTCTTTCTTTCTTTCTTTCTTTCTTTCTTTCTTTCTCTTTTGCTTCTCTCTCTAAAAAAATCAATAAATAAAAATAGTAAAAATAGTAAATTTTCTAAAGTCTGTAGTCTATCTTATATTCAAGCAAAAGAGAATAAATAACTCCTAGTGAGGATTAAAAAAATCATGGGTCAGTGTGTAACCAGGATTAAATATGCTGTATTACTGATTTATTGATATTAGTCTGACTCGTCATAAAATAGAACTAAATAAAAATAAACTAACAAAGCAAGCCTATAAAAGAATTTCAATAAAATATCAAATTCAGCTTGCTGCTCTTAAAGCTGTGATTCAATATTATAAATTTAGTAACCACAATTATGTATTCTGTAATAAATCAATAGTATATAATCAATCTTGTGTTTTCACTCCGGCCAAACTTTCAATACAGTTAAAAGACCTGTTCCCCTCTGGCTGACACACTCCAAGGGTTAACATCCAAGCAAAAAGAATAACTACTTATCCTCACTGCCACCACACTGAGGCTTACAATTCTTATTCTCATTCAAGGCCAAGAAGACAACCTGACTGTGGGAATGTGTTGACACTTGTTACATGAAACAGAAATCTTGGTTTGTAAGGTACTTGTTAGCTTCAATTGCTGTAAAAGACAAAGGGACAAATTCTGGCTTTCAGGTATGCCGGCTCCCGCACACAGACAGACCTTCATCCGCTTATCTGAGCAAATTGTGCTGAGTCCCCTCAGCAAAGAACCCTCAACCCCTTCCTTTTGATTCTTTTGTTCTAATTTTGCTTATTCTTGTCCTAATTTTATTTCCCCTATTCCTTCTCCCTTCTTATATAAATCCTTGCTTGAACCAGAAAAGGCAGATGATAGAGAGGAGAGAGAGACAGAGAGAGAGAAGGGGGGGAGGAGCTAGAAGCATCAACTCCCATATGTGCCTTGACCAGGCAAGCCCAAGGTTTCAAACCGGCGACCTCGGCATTTCCAGGTCGACACTTTATCCACTGCGCCACCACGGGCCGGGCTATGTAGATGAGTTTTGAAGATAGGAGTTACCTCCTGCATCTCAGATGAGACAGGCACTTAAATAAACCTCTTTCCTTTCACCTAGCACTTGTGTCCGGTAATCAATGATCATGGAGATAGGCAGCCGAACCTGAGGGTCATTTTCCCGGTTTCAAATGAGCAAGACCGGGTGTGATTCTCAAATCAACAACATTCCCATTGCAGCTGTGGGGACGCAGCAGAGTGGAGCAAAATTCAATAAATATACTTTTGTTATCTTTAAAGAAACTATGGTATTCTTCTACTTTTTTCTTAAGTATAATCCTTTCTTTTTCTCTGTTTGTTTATATTGGTAGATTTTGAATTTCTTATTTAAGGGGACATTTTATGCTCAGTTATTTACTTGAGTATTCTTAAGTCCATTTGTAGGTATGTCTGCAGGTTTTCTTCTCCTTTACGCTTGCGTTTTTAGTGGAAACTTTACTCAATTTCTAGGTGTTGCATTTTGTTTTCTAATTTTTGTTGTTATTTTTTATGTATTCATGGTAAGAAATTCATATAATGTGCAAAGGCATTGCCACATTTTCCAAGAGAACAAGTTTCATGTTGAAGGGGGAAAGGAGAGGCTGGGAAGAGGAAAAATAACACAGAAAATGGAAATGTAAGTTCTGAAGATTTCCTTTTTAGTTGTTTCATAAATATGTCTTCATAGAGGTTATAAATTGTGTATTATGTTCAGAATACTTGTGTTTTTTAAAAAAAACAGAGTTTTTTTAAAAAAATAATTGCTCTTTAAAAACGTATTTTTAAGTTATTCAAACTAAATTTTAGTTAGTGATTGAATTATAGGATTTAAGTAAATGTTTTGGTGAATGTCCAATCCCACTAGAACAAATCCATTTTTGTTTATATAGATCAAGACTTTGAGGAAAACTGTATCAACAAAGTAGATATTCTTAGCACATGACTGCCTCCAAGTCTGTGTTATACCAAAAAGCCAATACACTTGAAGTTCGATTGCCACCAGTTCAAACCTCTGCTGAAGTAGTCAATTTATTTGCCTTTGTGATGGTCAAGCTTCACCTTGCTAATCTAAATCTAATCAATTTTGTATAAACAAATAAAACAAATCTCTCTACTACTTGTAAGTATTCACTAGTTTATTTACCCTATGAATAGTAGAATAAGTATTCTGATTTCTTAATGAATATATAATTATAAATATTTCATCATATTAAAATGGATTTGGCATATTGATGTTCATTTTATTATTTTTTAAATTGTATATTCCATATTTTCTTAATTCTTTTTATATTTTAAAATATAGTGAGGTAATTAGAAAATATAGTCCTTATTTTTGAAATAAAAAAAGGCCAATAAGCTGTTTATTCCATAAGCATCTTATTTTACATTCCCATTATGTTCCTTTCTGATATCTCAACACTAAATCACAAGAATTTCAATTTCAGAACACTTTGAAAAAGAAACTACATCTCCTGTTATAGACTTTAAAAGGGTAAACTTTAACTTTTTCTATTAATGCTCCTGTAAATACTCTTCTTTGAAAAATAACACTGACTAAATTAGCATAATATTAAAACATAAAACAGTTTTAATTAATGCTACTTTAAAATAATCTCACATAGTAAAATTTATAAGAAATTAAAAATAAGGTGGCTACATATTGATGAAACATTTGTGACTATCCTAGTGAAACACCCCAATTTTTCTAACATGTCAGTGTCTGATGGACAATGTTTACTCCTATCAAAACATTAAACTTAAAATGATTGTGTTAAAAATACCACAGTCAGGCTACAGGACTGATTTAGGATAGGAAGTAAACTAGGGATCAGGAAAAGGACAGATTCTTCCTGATCAGTCTGACAGGGCAGCAGGCCTAACTAATACTTGTTCTTGGCACCATCACCCTAAAATACAATTGTCAGAACATACAATTATCTGCCAAATTTTATTATGTTGGCAATCTAGTTTCTATTGCTTAACTCTTAATCTGCTCATAAAAGGTAAGAAAGTCTGATTAAATGTAATAGCTCTAACGTTAAATATTTCTTTCTTTCTTTCTTCTTTCTTTCTTTCTTCTTTCTCTTCCTTCCTCCCTCCCTCCCTCCCTCCCTCCCTCCCTCCCTCCCTCACTCCCTCACTCCCTCACTCCCTCACGACCAGAGCCACTCTAACGCCTGGGGCAGAGGCCAAGGAGCCATCCCCAGCGCCCGGGCCATCTTTGCTCCAATGGAGCCTTGGCTGTGGGAGGGGAAGAGAGAGACAGAGAGGAAGGAGAGAGGGAGGGGTGGAGAAGCAGATGGGCGCTTCTCCTGTGTGCCCTGGCTGGGAATCGAACCCGGGACTCCTGCATGCCAGGCCGATGCTCTACCGCTGAGCCAACCAGCCAGGGCCACAACTATGTTTCTTGATTCTGAAGTTTCTATTTAAACAATACGCCAGATTAACTTTTTTAGTATTTTGTGAAATGCTTGCTATATGTCAGTGTTGGGTAAATAAGTTTGTAAAATTTGTGTTATTTGACTTTGTTCACTTTTATTGTTAAAAATGGCCACTGCCTAGGTAAATTACGCTGCCAGGTAAAACTGCTAATTACCTTCCTGCTTGGGAATGGGCTTTACTATTCTAACATGTGCTGGAGGAGGAGTTTTTACACCAAGAAAATTTTGTGAAGAAGAAGAAAGCCAACATAACAGACTGCTGAAGGGGAAGCTAGTTTGTGCAGAGATGAGAAGGGAGAAGATGTGCTGATGGGAACCAGAGGTGACTGAACTGGTGAGGGCCTTTGATTCTGGGAAAACCTGGATGTGTCAGTAGCTTTGTGAATGCTGAATGAGTGTTTGTTTTTACTCACCTGCCGGGTGCAAGGCTATAAAGGAATGGCCATCAGTTTTTGGCTTCGCAATTTCTTTACCATCTATCTGAATATAATGTAAACCTGCATGTGCCTGGCTGTGGTGGCAGTGACTACTGGCCATACTTAAAGTTAGGTACTACTATGCATTCTTTAAAAAATTTATTGTATTATTTTAAAATATTACATTGTAGGTACTGTATTTTTCCACATTTTATATAAGGATCATAATCAAAGAACCTATTATATAGTACATATCAGGATCACAAAGCTATTAAGTGGTTCAACCAAGACATGAAATCAGAAAGTCTGGTTCTAAATTTCATGTTCACTATTACCATACTATACCTTTCTCATGAATTAAAATAAATAGATTTACATAGTTAGAAAATCCTAAATCTTAAAAGAAAGCAAGAGATGATGTATTTATATTCTTTTTAAAGATGACTATGTTAAAAGAAATTTAATTATCTGTCTAGGGACAAAATTCCTCCACCTATATTCAATAACCTGTTACAGCAGTTCATCAGATTTTCAATTATAAAATCTATTCTTTTTGGATCCAACCCAGCCTTTCTACAATTTAATCTGTTACTTCTAATTCTGTCTTTGGAGACAGAGATCAGAAAACTGGTGTCATCCTTATAATAATACTTTACACAAGTGAAAACCCTAAACTAAAATATTATGAACTTGCAAAGAGGAATAAAAGAAACAGCAGTGGGAATTGAGAGGAATTAAGTTGGTTCTAGTTAAATACAATATAGCTCAGTGTCCTTTGATGTGCTTGTCTCAACTGAATATAAAAAGACTTTAAAATATTTTTGAAGTGACAATGTTTAATAAAATTATATAGCTTTGAAGTGTACCATTCTATAATGCATTATCTGTACATTGTACTGTTTTCACCACTCCAAGTCAATAAATCCATTTATTTATTTATTTATTTATTTATTTATTTATTTATTTATTTATTTAATTTTGTGTGTGAGAGACAGGAGGAGAGGCAGAGAGACAGAGTTCCAAATGCGCCTCAACCCGGATCAACCCTGCAAGCCCACTAGGGGGTGGTGATGCTCTGTTCATCGGGGACCAGTGCTTTGTTGCTGAGCAACCAAGTCATTTTTTTTTTACGTCTGAGGTAGAGGCCATGGAGCCCTCCTCAGCACTGGAGAAGAACTCTCTCAAGCCAACTGAGATATGGCTGTGAGAGTGGGTTGGGGTTGGGTCCAGGGAGGGGTGGAGAACCTGATGGTGTCTTCTCTTATGTGCCTTGACAGGAATCGAACACTGGACTTCCACACACCTGCCAATGCTCTACCACTGAGCTACAGACCAGGGCCCCAAGTCAATAATTTAAAAAAAAATTATACCTAGTATATGTGATAGTATTCTTTATTATTTTTTAACCTGACATAAAAATAAGCTACGTAATTTCAGGGAATACATCTGAGTTAGATTTGGACAGTTATTTATTCCACTAAAAATATCAGGATAAAATAAAATATCTTTGATAATGGTAAAATCTGTTGGAAACTACATTTGCTCCATTGATTAGGAATTCCAAATGCCATATTTCTATCAGTATTAATCATGGCTCATGGAGTGTTGGAAAATCAAGTAAAAAAGTTAATATGAGGAAATGTGGACCAATGTATACCTAAGTTTGTGAAGAAAGAAGTGGTTGGGTTATTCTGGGGTTCATTAATCTATAAAATATCTAAAGTAATCTAAATCTATAGAAGACTATGGATGAAAACCCTGTAGTGGACTGAGCATGGAGAAGGTAATTAGTAGAGAAAGTGAATAATGATATTCACTAGGAATCTTGTATCCTTTTATTTCTGTAATAACCATGCAGTGCATATGTACACAGTGAAGAAAACATCTTATTTTTATTTTAAAATACTGAAGTTTTTTTTTTTCAGGAATGTGGTAAGAGGAACATTTATAAAGACAAAAGTCATGAATTCAAGGAAGCAGATGGTAAAATTGTCCACACTTAGGCATAAAAAAGTAAGGTGTGTAGGAAAACAAAAATCAAAATTTATTTAAACACTATAATTAAAATGTTTCAAAAATACAAGGCAAATTTTATGAGAATAATGAGGCTTAATGGGTTGTTCTCTAGGTATAGCCTGCTTCCTTGCCTTCATGCATTTTCAAGAAACAATCTTTTCCTTCTGACTTCAGTGATCTCCTCTGACCCATGATGTGTAATTCAAACTTTTACTCATCCTTACAACTGAGTGCAAAACTCATTATCCTACTTATATCAATATTCTAAGAAATAATTTCACATTTATTTTTCATATGAACTTTAAGATGCACAGAAAGTATCATATAACTGTGCAATAGTAATTAGACTAAAGTATAGATTAAAATTTTTCATTAAATAAAGAATAAAGTTAGAAGTCCTGATTATAATGTCTCATGGCCATAAGTACTTTCACATACTCTAGTACACATTTCTTATTCTCAACAAAATTGAGATACCCAACTGAATTGTGGTATCCTCTAAGCTTTCTATATAACAGATGTATTTGTGTGTGTCTGAAGAAAAGTAAGCTACTTATGCTAACCTAAAGAATTTATGTTAAAGGAAAAAGAGTAAGGAAAATATGATGACAGAAGTTGACATAATATCTAAAAATGATTATTTACCTTCACCTTAAAAGAGAAGTTTCAACTGGATAATTAGTTAGAAAGATCAAAATTTGCTCATCTAATTTGTATTGTAACAAAACTTCAAAAATATAAGAAACTCTATACATAAGGTCACTGAAAAGAATGTACTTACATAAAATTAAAGAACATGTTTGTGATGTACATGAGTGATTTGTAAATCTTGCTAATGGTTACTCAAAAATTAAAAAAAAAAAACATTTCTGGGTACATGTATGTTGAAATATCTTCAGGAAGCCTAATTTTTTAATTTCAGATATGTGTGAATTGTAGCTAGTGACATAAAATAAAAATGTCTTTAGGTAGTAAACATAGGCAAAAATTCTAAAGGTGAAAGATAAAGGTAAATTTTGGAAACAAAAGTGACTAAAAGGGTTGATGTTGAGAGTGAAAGCTGACCAGGGAGGAGATGCAGTCAACTGTAGGTTTAGATAAGGCCAACTTCCTCTATCTCATGGAATTGGATTTTTATTTGCTGCAGTTAACAAAAAAAAATTTAACATAGGATTTACTTGAGCCTATATAGTTCAATATTTTGAGATAATTCAAAGTGGACATGTCTGCATAAACAAGACTACAATATGGCAAACATGTTAGGGTTCCATACATTCTGTTAACTACAGTGGCTTAGAAACAGAGACCCATATTATAGTTGATTTTGGATATTGACACACAAATTTTTCCAACCCATATATATACCTAGGCATCATCCTGGATAACTCCAGCTTAAAATGAAAAGTCTAGAAAATAACATTGTCATTTAGATGATACCTCTCTAACAACCAACATTCAGAAGCAAGTATTGACTATTTGGTCATTAAAAATATATAATTCAAATCAGAAATCTACAATTGAAACACCATAATCTGATCTCATCTTGCAAACTTTCTTACTTAGTTACTCCCAACACATCAGTTGCTAAAAGTTTCAGAAAAGTTCAGACCTAGACCCATCTATGCCTTTCATGTTCACTGGTGTCTTTCTGCCTTCTCTTTATAGTATGAACTCTTGAGCCACACCGCCCTCCCACGTGTCCTGTGGTGTAGCTTCTCTGCACATTGGCTTTCACATCTACAAACAGTAATCACAATTGCATGTAATTCTGAGGGTCTTTTTTTTATTGTTTTTTATTTTTTATTTTTCCAAAGTGAGAAGTGGGGGAACAGCAGACAGACAGACTCCCACATGCACCCGACAGGAATCCACCTAGCATTCTGCCCAGGGGGTGATGCTCTGCCCATCTGGGGTGTTGCTCTGCTGTAACCTGAGCCATTCTAGTGCCTAAAGGCAGAGGCCATGGAACCCTCCTCAGCGCCTGGGCCAACTATGCTTCCATGGAACCTTGGCTGTGGGAAGGGAAGAGAGAGCTAGAGAGAGAAGAGAGGGGGAAGGGTGGAGAAGCAGATGGGCACTTTTCCTGTGTGCCCTGGCTTGGAATTGAACCTGGGAATTCCACACGCAGGGTTAGTGCTCTACCACTGAACCAACCAGCCAGGGCCTCTGAGGGTCTTTTTAAAGAATAAATAAAATGAGCACATGAGCAAGCACTGTGCAACTGAAAGCCTATTGACAAACTGTGGCTGATTCATAACATTCTTGGTATTCTTTTAAAACAAGGTTTAATTTATTTATAATTAGTCTATATCCTTTAGTAGAGTACAAGTTATTTGGTGGAGAGATACTAATTTTTATCTCTGCATCCATTGAAGGAGGGTCATCTTTTCTTGGCTATATATGTAGTCAAAAACTGCACTGAATGGATCTGTTACGAATTTATAGCTAAGTCCATCCTCCATGATCTAATTTTTACCTAGCTGACTTCTCCCAAAACACTGCTGCAAATGTTATAATGGCTAAGCCATTTAAAAATACCTGGCATTCCTGTATGTCTCAGGATTAAACTTAATGATGTCTTGAGAACTTTCACAGAGGCTTATATGTATGTGTCAGTTCCTTCATTAGGTTGTAAATCTCTGTAGAAGAAACTGTGCTTTATTCACTTCTGTATGCTTCACAGCACCTTAGCAGAGTACCTTAAATCTAATAAGCCCTCAGTACATATTGAGTTGAACTGAGTAATCCAGCTCAGATGGCACTTCTTAAGCAAGACTTCCCTTAGTCTACCATGCAGAACAGATTATTCCCCATGCTATACTAAGAATTGACTTTGACTGTGAGTTGGCCTTTTAAAATGTGAAATCTTCCTACCACACATAAAAGTGGATAGACATATGATCTGACTGATCAAGCTACAAGTCTCTTCCATGGACACAGAGCACAGCCATTTGACGCAAGCCAGGCCTTTTGAAGATCTTCACAAAAAGACAGAAAAATAAATCATTCAAGACATAATATATTTATTCAATAAATGTTTATTAAATAGATTTTTCAAAGTAGCATAAAAATGAGACCAAAGAGTACAAAGTATATAAAATATATGACTGGTAATTGCCATGCTGAAAATAAAATAAAGTTGTTTTTAAATATCAAAATATGTGTTGTTTACTGCATAGCATGATTCCTTTAGATTTGCCTACCTCTCTAGAATTATTATTAAAATTTTAATATATTCTTAGATTCACATTTCACTCCATTCTTCCTTGTCTGTATTCTTTGTATGTGAACTATTTAAAGTAACATCAGAGCATCTGTTTGAATGTAATGATTTTCCATGGAGTGTTCTGAGGGGTGTGAGTAGACTTGACACTCAGGGTTGACATTCCTGAGTAATAATGTACGATGTGATAAGTAAATTTAGCTAATAAAGTCATGGTAGATTGACTCCTATTTTGTAGATATAGTTTTGACAAGAAAAAAATCTTTAAAAAAAGAAACACATTACTTTTACATTTTATAGTACTGTTAAAATTCATAGATTACCCGCCTGACCAGGTGGTGGCGCAGTGGATAGAGTGTCAGACTGAGACCTGGAGGACCCACGTTGGAAACCCCGAAGTAGCCAGCTTGAGCACGGGCTCATCTGGTTTGAGTTAGGCTCACCATCTTGAGCCCAAGATCGCTGGCTTGAGCAAAGGGTCACTCGGTCTGCTATAGAACCTTGGTCAAGGCACGTATGAGAAAACAATCAATGAGAAACTAAGGTGCCGCTATGAAGAATTGATGCTTCTTATCTTTCTCTCTTCCTGTCTGTCTGTCCCTATCGGTCCCTCTCTCTGTCTCTGTCACCAAAAAATAAATAAAAATTCATAGACTACCCTTCAATATAAATCAAATGACAATATAAAACTAAAATAATTAGCATCTTTAAAGAGATGTTAAAAAGTGGTTAAGATAACACATTTGAAACTCATATAAGTAAGCAAAATTCCTCCACTTCTAAATTGGGCAACCTTGAGAAAATTACTAAAAATTTCCAGATCTTTTGATTACTAAAAATTTTCAGATCTCTTCCCTGTGTATAATATATCAACGTCACAAAGGATTTACCAGTATTATGTAAGATATGCATTTATGGGGCAGACTTGTCATTATTAAATCTATAACTTCTTAGATCCCCTTACGTTTCCTGATTGCACTTTTAATAGTCAGTGCCACATCACTACCTGAGATATACCTTGGTTTGCTGGAATCCACACTCTAAATGTCCAGACAAGACAGAAATGACTGGGAAATAATGTCCCTGCAGAGGACAGACCTTCAGCAATACCTGCTGTTCCAGCAGCACTCTTCTTGGCCACAGTACATCTAAAGCATGTATTCTGCATTATTTCCTGAAGTGGTCCAGCAGGATTACTCCATGGAGCTGGATACATAATGTATGTCTCTTGGCTGCATTCCTTCTTTGTATCTTACCTCTCACCTTCCAATAAGTGTATATTGACCCCCTACAAATAAACCACATCTTAAATTCTGCTTTTGCTTCTAGGGAGAAGTGGACTAAAAGGTTCTTGCAACAATTCACAACCTCCCCTTCACTCAAGACATGCATTCTTTTAAAATACTGACTTGTGCTATTACTAATTCTATGACTGTGGGCAAATCATCCATTTTTTTTCTGAGCGGTTACGTCATTGTAAACCAAAGCTGTAAGTGTTTAAAACTTCAAGAAAAATATCTTTAGAAAAAAGATATAATACTGGGAAAAGTAATACAAATTTATATTTGATAGTGTATAAAATTATTACAAAATGGAAAATAATCTACAAGTGTAAGAGAAAACATGATAAATAGAAAGATGAGGCTATCTTTAACAATTGTACACTAAATGTGCATTGGCTTACCAGCACCTGTTGCTAATTCTCTCTCTCTCTCTCTCTCTCTCTCTCTTGCATTACTTATTATAGTCATGTTACCAGATACTGAATCACATTTATAGGACACCAAGTGAACCATTTGAGAAGCAAAAAATTCAGAATAGTCCAAGGTAAGTTTGGAAGTGGAAACAAGAGGATACCTCCATGCATATGTCCAGATGTGGTGTCTCTCTCTTTCTGAGAGGATAATTTCTTCTGAACTATATTTTCTAATTTGATTGAGTTAGTGTCTTGTGTATATTCACTTTGACGTTTACAAAATTGTTTCATTTAGCAAATGAGTATTGAGCACCTACAGTATCTGAAAGAGTGTGCAATGCTTTGATTAGACGAAGATAATTAATATATGGAGAAAATGTATGGTTAATATAGTGGTAATTTGTCTATACTGTTCCCAACCTAAAATTTAATTGATTATACTATTCATGGCATTTTTGTTGATCTCACATTATTGTGAGCTTGATACTGGCTGTCAATAAATTCCTTGATCCCAGAACTTAGTCTTACATTTTCTATTAGTTGTCTATAGTAATATATATACATATATATGATGATAAATAGAAATTAAATACTTTAAAGTTTATTTGAACTATGTAATCACTTCTTTATGACTAACTAATAAGCTGAACATAGTTTAATCACTAGAAATTTTCTCTTTTAACAATAAATTTAAAATGTTAAAGCATTCATTGCTTTTTATCAAATAAATACAGAGACAAGACTACAATGAACATCAATATTCTCATTAAAGCAAACATATGCAAACAACCAGCTTAAATTTTGTGTTGAACTTTTTCTCTCAAAAATTAATACATATTGTTTACAATTTTAAAATATAAATAATTTAATTAGATTTAAGTTTTACTAGAACTGTAGCTTGCCTTCACATACCCTTGCACATTTCTCTTCATTGTGGAAAACTCTCTGTCTGACTTTTTTGATTTTTGAAAATTATAATTAATATAATTAAATGATAGGGATGCTGGGCTTAGAGAAATGATATATGAAAAGAAAGAAATAAAAGAACTAGGTCTGGCTTTATTTATAGAAAGAATAATTTAGGTTTTTATAATTTACTTGGACTTAACAGAATCTTCTTTTTTCTTTCCCAAGTGAGAGGAGGGGTGATAGACAGACTCTGCATGTACCCCTACATGATAATCCCATCTGGGACCAATGCTCTAACCATCAGGGGTCATAATCACAGCCAAGCTCTTTTTTAGCGCCTGAGGCAGAGGCTCCACAGAGCCATCCTCAGTGACTGGGGCTGATGCGCTCAAACCAATCAAGTCATGGTTGCTGGAGGGGGAGAGAGAGAGAAAGAAATAAAAGGGAAGGGAAGGAATTGAGAAGCAGATGATTACTTCTCCTGGGTGCCTATACTGAAAATCAAACCCTGGATATCCACTTGCTGTGTCAACACTCTACCACTGAGCCAAATGACCAAGGCCTAGAAATCTTTTAAAAAATATAAGAAAAATTTCTACTTCATGCAACTCAGAATTAACATTAAATAGACTGGATCTACATAATATTGACTCTCTATTAAAAAGAAAATATAGTAAGATATTTAGCCAAAACTGTGCTGATTAAATTATTATTGTGGCTGCAATAGAAAAGTTTAGCAACTGGAAAAATATGCATTACAGAGTTATATTTATAAAAAGAAAAGTCATATATAATTTTATGAAATTTTTATGCATGTAAAGCTATAGAAATTAAATATTGGAAATTTCATATGTTTTAAACTAAAAACCAGTAACTGTTTGGTGAAGGCATAGATCAGTAAATGAGCAAATGATTGTAGTTATAGAAAGCCTATCCAGAATGAAAAATCCTCTAAATATAGTAGAGTAATATTTAAGGGATTGTAGTGATACATTTTTCCAAGTGATATAGATACATGGGGGAACAGTTTTCTTTTCATTTTCTGTTGCATGAGGTTTTAGAACTGTTTCTATATATTTATGCATAGATGATTCCAAATCTAAAATCTATTTTTTGGTGCATGCTCTAGTTTTTATGCAATTTTAATTTCTTTTTGTTACAGTTAATGGCATGCATTTGTTTTTAAATTTGAGTTAAAAGGCAATGACTCTTGGATTGAACATAACCACAAGGCAATTAATGTTTTACAAATATCACTTTTACATAATTATAGTTGTTTTTAAATATAAAAAATATTATCTGATAAAAACACCCTCTTATTTTGTTTAAAAATTGAATCATGGCTTCTTTGAGTAGGCATAAATGTAAGAATAGTCCTGTCAACTTCTGTTATATATGTGGCTGTTACACACTTCAACGTCAAAGGCACAATATTTCAACATTTGTTACATGTGCATATAATGCCTATTTTCAGCAATTCCAATTGGTTATTCAACTCATCTTTGAGAAGATTATAATGACATAAAAATTGTCCTAGATTTTCTGAAGTATGAGGAGCATAACTGGATTGTTTGTGTGGATCTTAAAATGGTAAAATTCCTGCTGGGACAACAGAGAGGTTTCAAGAAGTATCCTTGCTTTCTATGTTTGTGGGACAGCCAAGCTCAGGAGAAACACTGGACACAAAAGGAGTGGCTGAAACATGAAGCTCTGGAGTAGGGATGCAAAATATTGTGAATAAACCTGTAGTTAATAGAGACAGGATCATTTTCCCCCCACTTCACATCAAACTTGGCTTAATGAAGCAGTTTGTTCAGGCTTTGAATAGAGAAAGTGAATGCTTTCAATATATTATTTCTGCTTTTCCTGCCTTGTCTTTCGAGAAGATAAAAGCAGGTGTATTCGATGGACCTCAAATTCGAACCCTCATCCATGATGAAGAATTTGCTAGGAAGATGAATAAGGAGGAGAAAGCAGCATGGCAGTGTTTTTTGTCAGTTACAAAGAACTTCCTTGGCAACAAAAAAGCATAAAACTATGAACTTCTGTTTCAAAGGATGCTATTGGCTTTCTGCGACATTGGATGTAACATGAGCATTAAGATTCACTTCCTGAACAATCACCTTGATAAGTTTCCCGAAAATCTTGGAGCTGTTAGTGATGAGCAGACTACTGCTGGAGCATCAAACAAGATTGTCCTCAACAAGTACACAAACGCAAGAGCTACAAATGCAAATTTTTGCCTGAATAGAATTTAAATGTTTGGCACAAATTTTATGATTAAAATAAGTGTTTTAACATGTTCTATTTCAAAATTGTAGACAAATTCTGATGCAATCATATGTTTTAGTGTATTAGTGTATTTACTGCATTATGTAAGTTATTATATTAATATTTTCACAAAGATGATGCCCAAGAAGACATTCTACTTCATTATGTTAAACTAAATGTTGAAAATTTTACAATAAGATGAAAACCTAAAATCTTGAATTGCAAAAGAACTGTAGCTTACAGAGTTCAGGTTTGCTGATCTCAAAACTAATGTCAGGTTTGAGATCAGCACATACAAATTAGGTAAGAACAAGTGATTTTGTGGGTGCAACAAAAATTTTGTTCCCCAGTGATTAATGACAAACTCTTGAAGAAAAAATTCTCTAATTTCCAAAACCTGGATTAATTGATAATTTTCTTTTGTAAGATAATGAATAAAAGTTCTGATGGAATCAGTTAGAAATTAGTTTTTAACAAAATTCATCAAGAAGCTAACACAGTAACAGCTTTAATAAAAAAAAAACTCAATATATTAAAGGCCTATCATTATAGCAGGTATCTGTCTCGTTTCCATAAACATAAAATTATTTTCATTGTGTAGCTACAATATCTTCAATAGACAGCTCTCCGTCAAAGTGGCAGAAAGAGAAAGAGCATGGAAGGGTGCCAAATCTGGGGGTCCTGACTGTGTATCAACACATGACCAAATCAAATTTTGTGGGAACCTAGGAAATGCAGTTTAACTTCCATGCACGTAGAAAAGTGGGTTTGGTGAACAGCAATCTTTACCATAGTGCTTATTCCCTGCTAGGTTGTAGTTAATAATAATTATGTTTTGTTTGCACTAGATTATCAGCTAATTATTGGTGAGGGTTTTATTCCTTAAATGATTTTTATACTTTCCTTTGTGATCTTTGTGTGTGTATGTGGGGGGGGGGCATTTAACAGTGATTAACATATAATAAAATATATACTTTTTATTGTCTATTTCTGAGTTTTGGAAAACACATGTACTCACATATCCATCAATCACAATATATAATCTGAATCAACAAAAATTTATCTTGTGCTCCTTTGCATGCAATTTCTTCTCCCCCCTCCAGCTCCTCTCAACCACTGATTTGTTTTTGTCCCTATAGTTTTGCTTTTTCAAGAAATTCATAGGCATGGGATCATGTAATATGTCATATTTCATGTTTGTCTTTTTTTTACATAATATAATACATCTCAGAGTCCTCATATTGTATTCTTCAAAGTAGATTTGTCTGTACTACTGAGTAGTATTCAATCACGTGAATCACTCTCTGGTTACCCATACACCAGCAGAAGAGATTGACAATTATAAAAAAGGTATTATGTCCTGACTAGATAGTTCAGTTGCTTAGAGCATTATCCTGATGTGCAGAGGTTGCAGGTTTGATCCTCTGTCAATGTTTTAATCTGTCTGTCTTTCCCTTTCTCTCTCTTTAATATCAAATTAATAAATTAAAAAAATAAAAACAAATGGATAAAAGTATTATAAACATACATGCCTAAGTTTTGTTTGTACTCGAATAGCCACTAATGTTCCTGGTTAATGCTAAAGCGATGTTTAACTTCACAAGAAATTGCTAAATTATTTTCTAAAGAGATTCAGTATCTTTATCCATAATAATTTAATGCAAAAAATAAAAGACCCAAGGAAGGATATATCATTTCTATTTAAAGCATTGTTATTTCTTGAACTAACTTTCTTAAATGTGCAAATTATTCCCCTTAAAATCACCATTTAATTTTAATTATTTTTTGTTCTTGGATTTAACTTTATTTTAATCCATTCAGGTTCATTAGTTTTTTATTCCAAACACATGCAATACCCACATAAGAAGGAAAATGGAGCAAATTGAAATACTTTTGACAGATCAATTCCAATTTAATACATTTAAAATGATGGTCACAAAAGTAAACCAAGACTCATTAATCATAGGACAAATGTTACCATGTCAATTTAGACATTCACCAAACATCCTAGAAACTAGAAAGACATTTTCAGTAGTAACACATTAACCCAGCAGGCAAATTCACTAGGGCTGTTAATGATATCACACTAATTGTGGAATAAAGAGCTTCTGTTACATTTATTGCTTATTCTGATGGATAATAGTAAAAAAGCAAACTTGTTTGTGGAAATTAGGTAGAATAGAGATAATGGTCTACTACATAGATTCAGAGTTCTTTCTTTCATTGGTTGTTTCTTTTATTCTTCTAAGCTAAAATTATGAAAGTGACAAACTTTCAAAGAGAATGACCTGTAACACTTTAGCCACACTTCATCCTATCTCTTCCTTCAAGCTCTCAACATCACTTTTTATAACTTAAACCCCCTAGGTTCTAAGACAATTACTCCTATATTAATTTGGCCTGCATCCTTGAAAAAAGTGAATGGTTCTGTTCAACATTACATTACCAGAAAAATCTTCCCTTTATACCAATAAATATAGCAGTACATTTTTGGGTGTTTTTTTTTTTTTTGACAGAGACAGAGAGAGAGTCAGAGAGAGGGACAGCTAGAGACAGACAGATAGGAAGACAGAGAGATGAGAAGCATCAATTCTTTGTTGTGGCACCTTAGTTAATTGATTGCTTTCTCATATATGCCTTGATTGGGGGCGGTGCTGGCTTGCAGCCCATGCTAAGGACCCCTGACCCAATTTAGCTCAACGCTTAAGAGGAACTAGTTTATAGCTTCAGCTGCAAGTAGAAAATTCTTACAAGCCTCAGCAGGTCTAATCCTGCTAACCGAGGCAGGATGCATTGTTTGTGTGTCAGCCTTGCAGATATTACAGGAAGGTGGTTTATTATCTTTAGAACAGTGTGTACTTTTACAAGATATTGTACAAACGTGCTGAAACAACTGTAAACTTGTGGGTTTTGCCTCTAAATACCTCTCTCCCCACTGTTCATTGCTTCCCCGCGCAGTGGACAGACGCCAGCCTGCTAATTAAAGGTTCTCCAAATTCCTAATCAATTTGGGCTCTGGTTCTGTTCCTCATGGGTTGCACCACAACAGGGAGAGCTACAGCAGAGCAAATGACCCCTTGCTCAAGCAGGCGACCTTGGGCTAAACCCAGGATCTTGGGCATCACACCAGCGACCTTTAAGCTCAAGCTAGTGACCATGGGGTGGTGTCTATGATCCAATGATCAAGCCAGTGAGTGACCCTGCACTCAAGTTGGATAAGCCCGCATGCTTAAGCTGGTGACCTCGGGTTTCAAACCTGGGTTCTTCGCATCCCAGCCCGATGCTCTATCCACTGTTCCACTGCCTGATCAAGCAGCAGAACTTTGTTTAAAAAAACAATCACCCATCTATTTACAAAATTTTACTTTATTTCCTAACATTTCTCATGTCTCAGCAAATATGACTCCATAGTTTAGTTCCTTTGTGTATAAACTGTGTTGTATAGCTTGCCATCACATGTTCTTGCAAATATATGAGTTTTCAAATTCATGAACTCCCAGTACAATGAACTGCCATGCAAGTTCATAAGTTAAACACTGCTTTATTGTTTATTTTCCAGAAGGGCCTATTTTTAGAATTAATGGATAAATAGTAAAATAAATATGCAATATATTGATATAAATAATCCCTAGAAGTATACAAAATAAATTCACACAAACAATTATGGCTACTCCACAGTTAAAATGTAATTGAATTTTTTGATATAACATCCTTATAGCTCAAAGAGGACATTGAATGAATAACTTTCATTAATGTTTATTTCCAATTATATTTATTAACTGTCCATACTACCTACAAGATACTGGTAGTTTCAATGTAATACAGTATTGAATTAAAAACCAATCGTGTTGCCAGATGAATAATTACATAGATAATTATAGGAAAATTTGAAAGTTGCTAAAAAGGAAATATTTAAATTGCTATGAAGGAGAAATAAAGATGCGATTTTACTTATTGCTCTAAGGGAAACTAAAGTAACAATTCTATGTTAACAAATAAAATTGTTATTTGTTAACATAGAATTGTTAGAAATAAATAGAAATAAATTGAAGTAAATCAAGAAGAGAGCATATTAAAAACATTGCAGTGAGTATCATGCGTGAGGTCGGGACTAAGTCGAGGTTAGTGGGCTGTGGTCTGTTTCATGAGAGAATGCTCAGCATCAAAAGTGAAAGTCCTATGTACAAAGAGAAATGTCGTCATATCCCGAGAGTTACTGAATCAGTTAAATTGACTTGACCCAGGATGTTTGTGTGTGAGTGTAGAAGCCACTTATGTACTCAAGATAAAAAAAAGCAGGGACTACTAAATTTTGTAATGTAGTGCCATTGAAAAGACATGATAAATTAAAAATAATTTGTGAAAAAAAAATACCTTTCAGAGAACAATTTTTAAATCTAATTTTACCAAAGAGAGAAGCCATGACATGAAAACATCAAATACCACTTAGATTTAAATTTAACTTTTTCATGAAATGAAAAAACGAAGAGAATAATATACTGAAAAATACTATGTACTTTTTCAACCTAGTTTCAACAATTTTTAGCTCATAGTCAGTCATGTTTCATTTATACTTGGTATGATGCCATCTATACTAGAAAAAATTATTGTGAAGAAAATCTCAAGAAAGATATTATTCATTCTGTATATCTTTTAGTATACACATACAGTTTTGCTTTAGAAATCAGACACCTTATGATTGGAAATAAGATATGTATAGAGATTATGATGTTTTTGCAGATAAACATTTGTATGACTTGTTTATTCATATTCTATAGAAAAAGGCAGCCCACAGATTTTATTAAAAATTTCATTTAAGAACCCTCCCCAAAGGAGAATAAAACAGTATTTTGACATTGCTTAATACTTTATCCTTATTTTAGTTGAGAGAAAATATTTAAAATCTACTGAGTTAGGGAATGAAACATTGAATTCAGTGCATAATGTCTGATTTGGTAAAATGCATATCTTTTCATATATGTGTAAACCACTTTTCCTTTCAGATAAACTATATCCAGAAATGTCCTTAACGATTTTACAGGCTGATCTGATTATTATGGATTGCATTTTCTTTTTTATTAAAGAGAAATGTGTTGATGAGTGTCTGCATAACTTCAAATTGCAACATTAGGTATCTTTAATTCTGTAGGAACAAGATAGCATAACTGAAGATACCAGAAAAATAGTTTGTAAAATTATTGAGAATGAATATTTAAATATTTGAACCAATAGAAAGCAATATAAAATCTAAAATGGTTATTCCTATCAAATTCTAAATACTCATGCAAATTATTAATCATTTTAAGATCTAAAGAGTAAAATTGCTTTCTGATCACTCACATAGGTTGTGAAATATAGGGACAGTCAGTGATCAGATGCACTACCTAGAATCCAAATATCTTTTAAAATAACTATATAATAAATCAAAAAATAAATGAATGAGAGAGGCTAAAAAATTAGTATCATAAGACAATTGTCTTCTTAACGTTATTTTTAGATTGTCATTTGCTCCTTTTAAAAATCAGTTGCTCTAAATGAACACCGCCATCTAAGTTACTCCTCATGCACTTTGTCTATTATATATTTACTGAATATAACATGCATGCTCAATATTGCCTCATATTTATTCTCATTCTTTGCCAATGAGCTCTGGTCATATCTACCAAAGTTCACACAGATCTTGAGTTTCATTAATATTGAACTCTAATTTAATTGTTATTTTAATGCTTTCACTCTATATGACTATATTATTATTTTTTTTAAGATTTGCTTAATGTGATGTCACGGAAATGGCGCCATGAGCAGCGCATCCGACAGATCTCCCCAAAATCACAACAAATTTATCAACTAGAAACAGAAAAATTTATCCTCGGAGTATTCCAGAGTTCCACACAAACTGAAAGCGAAAGGACTGTTATCACTTGAATCTGACAGACGAGGGTGTGGAGGAAGCTAACTACCACAGAGACGTTCATTCAAGCCGCGGAGGGAGTACGCCTGTGGTGAGTCGGCCCACACTCGGGATCGGCGAGCAGCCGCCGGCGCCCGCCCGGTCAGGTTGCAGAGCGAGCACCGCTAACGTTCCCAGCAGCCCGCGCACTGCGAGTGAGAGTCCCCAGCCATCGGTGCCTGGAGCACCCCATTCGCGTGTGTGCCCTACTGGCCCGCACACCCAGGGTGCCCCATTATCCTGTGCCCGGTGCGCACCAGCCGCCAGCGGCGGGGCGAGTGGGAGAGGCACCAGGGCGGTCTTCCCTACTTGGGAGATTCTCTCCGTGGGCGGGGCACCTCACCCAGCCATTCAAGCTAACAATCAAGCATTGGGGGAGGGGCGTGCAGGCAGCCTGAAATACCTTCGGGAGCACAGCTGCGACCCAATCACTGAAATTAGCTTACCCCATGAAATCTGCACACCCATGGGCTCTAATTGATGAGATCTCAGTTCAGCGATCCAAGACAAGAGGCATGATATTTTTTAGTGCCTCTCGCTAAAGGGGCGGGGGCAACTTCTGATTGATAGAGCCTCCATATTCAGGGATAAACGCTAACAAGAGGGACTTGGCAGATAATAAGATCTATACTACACTAGTCGCAAGCAGAGACTAGTGCCTCTTCTTCCCAGCCAAAACAGGCTACAAAGTGTGGAAAGCCTGGGTTGAGTGGTCCAACTGAATGCTAGGTGCTGAACAGTCACCTTGACAACAATTGACTCCCACCCCCGCCTGATTACACTGGAGGCTCTGACTGCCAGAGCCTTTCCCAAAGCCTTGCGCTGAGAGGGGATAGAGTGGGGATTTCCTAGCTCTTTGAGCCTCTTACTCCCCAGGCAGAAGCAGTAGCAGCCTTATAGCTGGATCATCAGGCTGCTAATTCAGGAAGGGGGGACAAGGAGAGAGACTCCAGGAAAGCAAACTCTCTCATCGTTGGACCCTGAAAACGCCAACAAGCCTTGACTACCAGCAAGACTAAAGCCAATTATATGACATTGCCATAGAATCCCATCAACTGCAAATCCCTACCTAAGTGTGACACAGGGGCAGAGCCTGGGGTACAGAGTCACCGACCAGGAAGAGGGAGAGAAAAGAAAAAGGAAGAAGTTAACCTCTCAAAATCAAGAAAAATCCACAGACTTTACAACTTGTTCCACTAATTTTTTTTTTGGTTGTTGTTTCTTCTATCTTATTGACTTTATTATTATTATTTCTATTTCCTCCACCTCGGTCCTTCTATTCTCTGCCCATCTTATGCTTCCCTTTTCTTGAATTACACTACCCATGAGTGTTACATTTTATTTCTTATCTTCATCCTCACCCTCCTTTAAGGTTATACTCCAAAACACTTAACTCTCACTCTCTCCTCTTTTGTTTTTTTTTGTTTTGTTTTATTTTGTTTTTTTTCTCTTCCTTTTTATTTCTTCCTTCGTTTTTCTCTTTTTCTTATTTTTTCCTTTCTATTCATTTCTTCTTTTCTCATTTACTTTCCTCCCATTTAATCCTCAATCATGAACAAATTAGTTAATTTGGGACTCAAGGGTTTTTTTTTTGTTTTATTTTTCTTTTTCGCTTTTGTTTTTGTTTTTTGTTTGTTTGTTTGTTTATTTTTGTGGCATTTTGGGTACTTTTTACGTTGCTTTTTAACTCACTAGCATTCCTCCCAACCCAAGGTCTCCATTGTATTTAGTCTTCGTTCCACTTAATACAACAGATTTTTAAATATTTTTATTTTTTTCTTCTTTATTATTCTTTTTTTTCCTCCTTTTTTCTGGTTCCCTCTTATCCCTCTCATTATATCTCTTAGTCGACCATCACTTACAAGCAAATCATCTTATACTTGTCTAAGATTTTCTTCCTTTTTTTTTTTTTTTGCATTTAGTAGGTCCCTACTCCCTTTTTTTGCCCCTTGAACTCTTCACCCCAAATCAGGCCCTCCATTATAGGCAGTTTTTGTTCCATTTAGCATAATATAATTAAAAGGTCATCATGATATTTCCCTGAGAAGGGGAGAGGAGGGAAAGAGAAGAAAGAAAAAAGGGGGAAATAATAAATTATTACTGTTTTTTTTTGGTGGGGTGTTTTACCTTTTTTTTTTTTTTTTTACTTTTTACTCTTTATTAATTCTAATTAGTGCTATCAACAAGACCACCCTCAGATGCCAATAAGAAAGAGGAAATCGAATATTATGGATACAAAAGAAAGAGAGGTAACACAAATAGATGTGGAAAAATCTATGGAGAAAAGACTTAACATATTGGAAGCCTTGGAGCTAAATGACAGAGAATTTAAAATAGAAATCTTAAAAATACTCAGAGATATACAAGAAAACACAGAAAGGCAATTTAGGGAGATCAGAAAACAACTCAATGAACACAAAGAATATATTACCAAGGAAATTGAAACTATAAAAACAAATCAAACAGAAATGAAAAACTCAATTCACGAGCTGAAAAACAAGGTAACAAGCTTAGCTAACAGAACAGCCCAGATTGAAGATAGGATTAGTGAAATAGAAGACAAACAACTTGAGGTACAACAGAGAGAAGAAGAAAGAGACTCAAAAATAATAAAAAACGAGAAAGCCCTACAGGAATTGTCTGACTCCATCAGAAAGAATAACATAAGAATAATAGGTATATCAGAGGGAGAAGAGAAAGAAAATGGAATGGAGAATATACTCAAACAAATAATAGACGAGAACTTCCCAAGCCTGTGGAAAGAACTAAAGCCTCAAATTCAAGAAGCAAACAGAACACCGAGTTTTCTTAACCCCAATAAACCCACTCCAAGGCACATCATAATAAAGATGACACAAACCAATGACAAAGAAAAAATTCTCAAGGCAGCCAGGGAAAAGAAGAGTACAACATATAAAGGAAGGCCTACTAGATTATCATCAGATTTCTCAGCAGAAACTCTACAAGCTAGAAGAGAGTGGACCCCAATATTTAAAGCCCTGAATGAGAGGAACTTTCAGCCAAGAATACTATACCCATCAAAGCTATCCTTAAAGTATGAAGGAGATATAAAAACATTCACAAATACAGAAAAGATGAGAGAATTTATCAGCAGAAAGCCCCCACTCCAGAAAATACTAAAGGGGGTTTTCCAACCAGATTCAAAGAACAATAGAAAACAAAACCACAAGTAACAGCTCCACCAAGAACACAATAAAACCAAACTTAAACTGTGACAACAAAGGAAAAAAAGGGGGGAGAGGATGGAGATTAACAGTAGCAAAGGACGATGAAGTGCAAAAATACTCATAAGATAGGGTACTACAATGAATATGGTAGGTACCCTTTTCATTACTTAATGGTAACCACCCTTGAAAAAACCACCACAAAAACACTTGACTTAAAAAAGGTAGCAACAAAGGAAAGAAGTATGGAACACAAACAAACAAAAACAAATGATAGACAAACAAAAGAGAAGAATCAAACAAGATACAAAACTAACAGAAAGCAATTTATAAAATGGCAGTAGGGAACCCACAAGTGTCAATAATTACACTAAATGTAAATGGATTAAACTTACCAATAAAAAGACACAGAGTAGCAGAATGGATTAAAAAAGAAAATCCAACTATATGCTGCCTACAAGAAACACATCTAAGCAACAAGGATAAAAACAAATTCAAAGTGAAAGGCTGGAAAACAATACTCCAAGCAAACAACACCCAAAAAAAAGCAGGCGTAGCAATACTCATATCTAATAATGCTGACTACAAGACAGAAAAAGTACTCAGAGACAAAAATGGTCATTTCATAATGATTAAGGGGAAGTTGAATCAAGAAGACATAACAATCCTTAATATATATGCACCAAACCAAGGAGCACCAAAATATATAAGACAGCTACTTATTGACCTTAAAACAAAAACTAACAAAAATACAATCATACTTGGAGACCTCAATACACCACTGACGGCTCTAGATCGGTCATCCAAACAGAGAATCAATAAAGATATAGTGGCCTTAAACGAAATACTAGAACACCTGGATATGATAGACATCTACAGGACACTTCATCCCAAAGCGACAGAGTATACATTTTTCTCTAGTGTACATGGAAAATTCTCAAGAATTGACCATATGTTGGGCCACAACGACAATATCAGCAAATTTAGAAAAATTGAAGTTGTACCAAGCATATTTTCTGATCATAAAGCCTTGAAACTAGAATTCAACTGCAAAAAAGAGGGGGAAAAACCCACAAAAATGTAGAGACTAAACAGCATACTTCTAAAAAATGAATGGGTCAAAGAAGAAATAAGCACAGAGATCAAAAGATATATACAGACTAATGAAAATGAAAATATGACATATCAGAATCTCTGGGATGCAGCAAAAGCAGTAATAAGAGGAAAGTTCATATCACTTCAGGCCTATATGAACAAACAAGAGAGAGCCGAAGTAAACCACTTAACTTCACACCTTAAGGAACTAGAAAAAGAAGAACAAAGACAACCCAAAACCAGCCGAAGAAAGGAGATAATAAAAATCAGAGCAGAAATAAATGAAATAGAGAACAGAAAAACTATAGAAAAAATCCATAAAACAAGGAGCTGGTTCTTTGAAAAGATCAACAAAATTGACAAACCCTTGGCAAGACTCACCAAGGATAAAAGGCACAGGACTCAAATAAATAAAATCCAAAATGAAAGAGGAGAGATCACCACAGAAATCACAGATATACAAAGAATTATTGTAGAATACTATGAAAAATTATATGCCACCAAATACAACAATCTAGAAGAAATGGATAAATTCCTAGAACAATACAACCTTCCTAGACTGAGTCATGAAGAAGCAGAAAGCCTAAACAAACCAATCAGCAGGGAGGAAATAGAAAAAACTATTAAAAACCTCCCCAAAAATAAAAGTCCAGGCCCTGACGGCTATACCAGCGAATTTTATCAAACATTCAAAGAAGACTTGGTTCCTATTCTACTCAAAGTCTTCCAAAAAATTGAAGAAGCAATACTTCCAAACACATTTTATGAGGCCAACATAACCCTCATACCAAAACCTGGCAAGGATGGCACAAAGAAAGAAAACTACAGACCAATATCCCTAATGAATACAGATGCTAAAATACTAAACAAAATACTGGCAAACAGAATACAACAACATATTAAAAAAATAATACATCATGATCAAGTGGGATTCATCCCAGAATCTCAAGGATGGTTCAACATATGTAAAACGGTTAACGTAATACACCATATCAACAAAACAAAGAACAAAAACCACATGATCTTATCAATAGATGCAGAAAAGGCTTTTGATAAAATACAACACAATTTTATGTTTAAGACTCTCAATAAAATGGGTATAGAAGGAAAATATCTCAACATGATAAAGGCCATATATGATAAACCATCAGCCAACATCATATTAAATGGCATAAAACTGAGGACTTTCTACCTTAAATCAGGAACAAGACAGGGTTGTCCACTCTCTCCACTCTTATTTAACGTGGTGCTAGAAGTTCTGGCCAGAGCAATCAGACAAGACAAAGAAATAAAAGGCATCCATATCGGAAAAGAAGAAGAAAAGGCATCACTTTTTGCTGATGACATGATCCTATACATTGAAAACCCGAAGGACTCCACAAAAAGATTATTAGAAACAATAAACCAATACAGTAAGGTCGCAGGATACAAAATTAACATACAAAAGTCCATAGCCTTTCTATATGCCAACAATAAAATATTAGAAAACGAACTCAAAAAAATAATCCCCTTCACAATTGCAACAAAAAAAATAAAATACCTAGGAATAAACATAACAAAGAATGTAAAGGACCTATATAACAAAAACTACAAGGCATTATTAAGAGAAATAGAAAAAGACACAATGAGATGGAAAAATATTCCTTGTTCTTGGATAGGAAGAATAAATATAATTAAAATGGCCATATTACCCAAAGCAATATATAAATTTAATGCAATTCCCATCAAAATTCCTATGAGATTTTTTAAAGAAATAGAACAAAAATCATCAGATTTATATGGAACTATAAAAAACCCCGAATAGCCAAAACAATCCTAAGGAAAAAGAATGAAGCTGGGGGCATTACAATACCCGACTTTAAACTATATTGTAGGGCCACGATAATCAAAACAGCATGGTATTGGCAGAAAAATAGACACTCAGACCAATGGAACAGAATAGAAAGCCCAGAAATAAAACCATATATATATGGTCAAATAATCTTTGATAAAGGGGCCAACAACACACAATGGAGAAAAGAAAGCCTCTTCAACAAATGGTGTTGGGAAAACTGGAAAGCCACATGCAAAAGAATGAAACTCGACTACAGCCTGTCCCCGTGTACTAAAATTAATTCAAAATGGATCAAAGACCTAAATATAAGACCTGAAACAATAAAGTACATAGAAGAAGACATAGGTACTAAAATCATGGACCTGGGTTTTAAAGAACTTTTTATGAACTTGACTCCAATGGCAAGAGAAGTGAAGGCAAAGATAAATGAATGGGACTACATCAGAATAAAAAGTTTTTGCTCAGCAAGAGAAACTGATATCAAAATAAACAGACAGCCAACTATATGGGAACTGATATTTTCAAACGACAGCTCAGATAAGGGCCTAATATCCAAAATTTACAAAGAACTCATAAAACTCAACAACAAACAAACAAACAATCCAATAAAAAAATGGGAAGAGGACATGAAGAGACACTTCTCCCAGGAAGAAATACAAATGGCTAACAGATATATGAAAAGATGCTCAGCTTCATTAGTTATTAGAGAAATGCAAATCAAAACTACAATGAGATACCACCTCACCCCTGTTAGATTAGCTATTATCAACAAGACGGGTAATAGCAAATGTTGGAGAGGCTGCGGAGAAAAGGGAACTCTCATCCACTGTTGGTGGGACTGTAAAGTAGTACAACCATTATGGAGGAAAGTATGGTGGTTCCTCAAAAAACTGCAAATAGAACTACCTTATGACCCAGCAATCCTCTACTGGGTATATACCCCAAAACCTCAGAAACATTGATACGTAAAGACACATGTAGCCCCATGTTCATTGCAGCACTGTTCACAGTGGCCAAGACATGGAAACAACCAAAAAGCCCTTCAATAGAAGACTGGATAAAGAAGATGTGGCACATATACACTATGGAATACTACTCAGCCATAAGAAATGATGACATCAGATCATTTACAGCAAAATGGTGGGATCTTGATAACATTATACGGAGTGAAATAAGTAAATCAGAAAAAAACAAGAACTACATGATTCCATACATTGGTGGAATATAAAAACGAGACTAAGAGACATGGACAAGAGTGTGGTGGTTACCAGGGGTGGGGGGAGGGAGGACATGGGAGGGAGGGAGGGAGAGAGTTAGGGGGAGGGGGAGGGGCACAGAGAACTAGATAGAGGGTGGCGGAGGACAATCTGACTTTGGGCGAGGGGTACGCAACATAATTTAATGACAAAATAACCTAGACATGTTTTCTTTGAATATATGTACCCTGATTTATTAATGTCATCCCATTACCATTAATAAAAATTTATTAAAAAAAAAAAAGATTTGCTTAATATTTTTTTCAGAAACATTCAGCCTCTATATTTGTAGTTGTTGAGTAACATGAATACCTAGGCCTGGCATAGTAACATCCCAGCATGCCAAGGTTGCATGTTAAATCCAACGACTTCATTAATAATTGAAGTAACAATTCAATGTTTCTCTTTCTATCTCTAAAATTAATTTAAAATTTTTTAAATAAAATTAATACTTATAAAGAAAAATTATTCT
This sequence comes from Saccopteryx bilineata, assembly GCF_036850765.1. Classification (NCBI taxonomy): domain Eukaryota; kingdom Metazoa; phylum Chordata; class Mammalia; order Chiroptera; family Emballonuridae; genus Saccopteryx; species Saccopteryx bilineata. The sequence continues at coordinate 289,865,907 of NC_089490.1, forward strand.
GACACTCGTGAAAACTAGTTAGGAGCCTGACCAGGCAGTGGCACAGTGGATAGAATATCAGACTAGGATGCCAAGAACCCAGGTTCAAGACCCTGAGGTCACCATCTTGAGCGTGAGCTCATCTGGTTTGAGGAAAAGCTCACCAGCTTGTACCCAAGGTTGCTGGCTCGAGCAAGGGGTTACTCGGTCTGCTGTAGCCCCATGGTCAAGGCACATATGAGAAAGCAATCAGTGAACAACTAAGGTGTCACAACAAAAAACTGATGATTGATGCTTTTCATCTCTATCCATTCCTATCTGTCTGTCCCTATCTATCCCTCTCTCTGACTCTCTCTCTCTCTCTCTCTGTCTGTCTCTGTAAAAGAAAAAAAAAGAAAACTAATCAGGAGAATTATATTCACAATTATTTCAATAAATGTCAAGAGTTTTGCTCTATACAGACAGATTGGGCCCAATTCCCCATAGAACAAAAACAAATGAAGGCTTATGTCCAAGAAGCATGTTAAGGGACCAGTGGATGGAAAATTACTAAGAGAAGAGAGTCATCAGGGATAGGGAGAATTCTTGCTAAAATGACTTCATAGAGTTCTTGCTGAGGGCAAGTTAGGGTGATCAGATATCCAAGTGATAGATTCTCTCTAACTTAACTGAGACGAATTCTTGCTGAAACTGAGCTATGCAAAGAATGGGGCCAATGCCGAAGGCTATATTTGATCAAAAGGTATCTTATCAAACCATATATGATATTATTATAAATTATGTTTCTCTGAGATCCAAAAAGTGGATTTTAAAATTACTTTTGGCATAAAAATAACTTGTAAATGTGATTTATATTCAAGTTTCGGAAATCTACTTTAGCTAGTCAGCCTTTTGATGGAAATCATGTTAAATTAGCTTGTCTTTCTCTTTCAGAGTCTTATCTATAATGTAGTGTTATGTCAGTTTGTTGAGATTTTGAGGAAAGATTATTTCTTTTTTTGCATGAAATCTAAATCAGAAGACAGTTATATACGATCTAAATATATTTTTCTTTGAATCACAGAATGTTTAAATATCATATGAGGTATTAATTGGCAATCAGTATGTGCATGGAATAAAGATATAAATTAAATAATTCTTTTTAGTAGTATCAAGATATTACTGTATTACTCTTGTATTATTCAAGAATTGCTAAAAATATATCTATGAGCAAAAATAACAAGAAAAATTCTTATGCACAAAGAAAATAACAAATATTCTGAATACCTAGAAAATTTTAAGCACTGTACTAAGCAGCAGGTAAATATAAACTAATTATATAAACTAGCTTACTACCCACAAGTACCTCATACTCTACTGAAGAATATCATTTAGTAAGCATGCTTCATATACTTTTTGATATTTATTTTCTTAATTTTAACTTTACCTGACTCCATCCCAAAAAATCTAAAACCTCATGAATATTGTTCTCTATGTTAACAATCTTTTTAATTGTTTGTGTCTGCTGAAAGGTTAATTGCTCTTAATTTACTTTTATGCTTTACGTAAAAACATAAAATAAACTATGTAGAGAGAAAACTGCTATTCCTCTCTTCTTATTTTTGCTCTTGCTTTCAAATTTACTTTCTACCTCTAATTCTCTCTTTGATTATAGACTGTGTATGAAGTTAGTCAAAATTGAGTTCAAATGAAGAAACATTGTTTACAAATTATTTATTTTTTAATGATATATTTTAGCCTTAGTCATTTTATCTGTAAAAGGAAGTGAAAATATGCCTATTCAATAGGATTATTTACACAATTAAATTATGTAATTCCTATAAAGATAGAGACAAGTCCAGCGAATAATAGGATCCCAATTGATAGTTAAATCTTCCTTCCTTTTAAAAAAAGTTTTTTAATGGATTTCAGTGAGAGAGGAAGGGAGAAAGAGAGAGAACAGGAACAGCTTGATGTTCCTGTATATGCCTTGATTGAGAATTAAACCAGCAACCTCTGGGTTTTGGGGCAATGTTTTAATCAACTGAGCTACCCAGCGTGGGCTCCCCTTTCCTTTTCATGCAGCCAACTCATTACTAGTTTTTTTATTACCATTAGTGTATTGTAAAAAGAGTTGTGCTATAGTAGAAAGATGTTACACTGAGGATAAGAAAAAAATAAAGGAGTAATAAGAACAAATATTCTGAATGCTGCTATGTTCTAAGCACTGTATTATGTTTTTCTGATTCCTACATTCTCTGTGACCTTAGACAACTAACATAATAAAGCCTACTTTAAGTTTGTCTTTAAAATAAGTAAATTAGTAGTAATTTTCATTTATCCAAGGACATTCCATGAACACTAACTCTACGTGATGTTAATAAATCTATAGTTTAGTAACTTAAAGAATGATAGATTATACCAAATTAAGCATCTGTTCTTTTATTTCTTAAATTTGAGTATATTCAGATCGATATCTAATGATGATCTTCACATATATTAGCTACATAACTTGGGCAATTTGCTTAGCCTAAGTTTCACTTTAGTCATCATTAGAATAGAAAAAAAGAAATCACAAATGAGTGTGCAGATAATGGCTGGAGTACAGTAAAAACTTTTTAAAAGGTATTATTATAAATGTTATTTTAATTAATCCCTACTTCTTTAAAGGTATATAATATTATGATTTATTTCTCTTTCATTCTGAAATAGATTAGATGACTTATTTATTATTTGTTTTGTTTGTTTGCTTTCAGAGAGTAAGACAGGGAGAGAGAGAGAGACAGAGAGACAAGAATATTGAGCTGTTTCTGTTTGTGCCCTAACCAGGAATTGAACCTGCAATCTCTGCATTTCAGGAACTCACTTCAACCAACTGAGCTAGCAACTCAAGGCTTAATTTAGAAAAACAGCAAAAGGAAAGGAGAGAGAAGAGTGGAGGAAAGGAAAGATTCATTTGTTGTTCCACTTAGTTGTTCATTCATTTGTTCCTTCCCATGTGTGCCCCGACTTGAGAATGAAACCTACAACCTTGTCATTTCTGGAAGATGCTCTAACCAACTTAGCTAACTGGCCAGAACCCAGATGACCTTTTAGAAAGAAAAAAGAACAGATTCCCCCCAAAATGTGAAACCTTTACTCCTTCAAGTTCTAAGTCTACAAGTGGTATCTCAGCAGGGAAAGTTATATAATCACCACATGAAGCCTGTTATCACACTTTTTAAAATATCAACCAGTTGAGAACTCACTTTACTTCACCACACACAAGAAAATAAACACCTAGTCTCCTATAGCTCAAAATTAGCAAATAAAATTAGTTCCTGAACCCAACTGTATTGTATTATGCCCACTACACTTTAGTACATAAGTAAGTATATAAATGTATGACTTATTATAAAAGTGTTTATCTGTAATTAAGAATATATACTTTAAAGTCAAATATGAGAGTTCTGGCAAGGCATCTCACTTGGTTAGAGTGTCATCTTTATATGCTAAGGTTACAGGACACATACAAGATTTAACCGATAAATGCATAAGTAAGTAGAACAACAAATTGATGTTTCCCTCTCTCTCTCCATTCTTCTTTTTCTAAAATCAGTAAATAAAAAATAATAAAACATATTAATATTTAAAAATAAATATATGAGATATAAATATAAATTTATTAATAATTATTTAGTTAGTAAATGATCAGATTAGACAATTTCAATAAACAATCAGCAAAAATATTTAAGCAAAGGAGCATCACTAAAATGTATACAGCTTACAATGACTACATTGAAAGAAAACATATTTGCATATAAAAATACAGAAATACATCCAAACATTTCAATATCTTCAATTTTTATCTTTGCAGTAATTTAAACTTCATAATTATATTACTTTCTAAATGCTTTTAGATTTTCCTCATAACAGTATAATTTTTAAAGAATATATTTGCTAACATTTTGATCTTTAAAATAATAACTAAATGCAATGAGGAGCTTAAAATATTTTAAACAATAAAGTTATCAATAGAATAAGTGCCCAGAAACCCACATGCCTCAATTGAAGAAAAAATGAATTTAAAATCATGAGTTATGTTTATTTTAAAAGCAGTTACATTAAATTTTGTGTAATTATTGCAGTAGCATGGAAAGGTCTAAATGTTTTAGAGTTAAGTCTATGTAATCTTAGAAACACTTCAAAAACTTTCTGAACAACAAGTTCCGTGTGTTTTTTATTTATCAATTTTAGAAAGAGATAGAGGAAAGAAGAGAGAGGGAGAGAGAGAGAGAGTAAAACATTAATTTGTTATTCTACTTATTTCTGTACCCATTGGTTGAATTCTACATGTGGCTTGACAGGGCATCAAACCCATAACCTTGACACATTGAGATGACACTCCAACCAATTTGGCTATCCAGCCAGAGCTAATTCCTAGTTTATAAAATAAAAATAATATGTAACTGGAAAGGTTATTGTGAAAAATAGTATTATAAAAAAAAACCCTGGCATATACTTAGTAAAGAAAATATTTCTATTTGAACACTTATATGAATGGTAAAGATATTTGATGACTGGGGACAAACAAAATTTGTCACCCAAAAACATACCACTTTAACGTATAGATTATTTTGAATTAAAGTCCTTTAAGAAACAGCCAGTGCAATAAGGATCAACTGACCCTCTTTTATCCCCCTCAATGAAGTGAATAAATTTCCCATGTGAAAGTTACCCTTCTGTACCAAGAGAAAGTAAGAAATTCTTATCATGTGACATAAGGAATTCAGAGTCAAGAAGGTGTGTTAATAAACCTGTTACTTCCTTAGTAATTTACTACCCTAAGCCCAAATTTCTTTGTCTTCTCAATTTTTTACAAATTTATTGTCTAAAACAGTGGTTCTCAACCTGTGGGTCTTGACCCCGGCGGGGGTCGAATGACCAAAACACAGGGGTCGCCTAAAACCATCAGAAAATACATATTTATTATACAATACATTTTTAAATAAAATATGTATTTTCCTATGGCTTTAGGTGACCCCTGTGTTTAGGTTGTTCGACCTCCACCAGGGTTGTGACCCACAGGTTGAGAACTGCTGGTCTAAAAGATATAAAAAAACTGCCTGCTTTGATCACTTTTTAGAGTTTCATATATCTATGACTTTCCATATGAAAAATAAATTTACTTTTCTTCTGTTAATCTGTCTTATGTCAACTTAAATATTAGGCAAGCCAAAGTCCTAGAAGAGAATAAGGAAAAAATAATTCGTCTCCTAGATGATCGTTAACACACTGACCTCCAGGATGGGAAAAGATCTGGTTTGATTAGATCACTAATGGCCAATGTCTAATCAATCATGCCTATGTAATAAAGCCTCCACAAAAACAGCAAAATAACAACAAAGGCCTAGATTCAGAGACTTTTCTGGTTGGTGTATCAAAATGTAACCACATGCCACTGTGCCAGATCCTAAACTCCACAAGAACAAAACTCATGCATTCAGGAGACATTTTATTTGGCTGTTGATCTGCATTTTTAATATCCTTTGTCATGAATTGGTAAATTTAGTGAGTAAAATATTTATATGAGGTCAGCCACTCTAGCAAATTAATCATATTCAAGAGGAGATGTTTTGAAACTCCAATCTATAGCTGGTTAGTCAGAAACATAGGTGACAACCTGGACTTAAAACCAGAATGAATTGTTGAGCAGCAGTCTTGTAAGACTGGAATCTGTAGGATCTGATGCTATCTCTAGAAGAGAGTATCAGAATTAAGTTGAATTGCAGGATAATCAGCTTGGGTCAGAGAATAGCTTAATAGTGTGGTGAAAAACTCCACAGCAGAATTGGTTTCAAAATCATAGCAGGGGCGATGGAGTAGACAGACGTAACAACTTCCACCTCCCAGAACCAAACTGGATTACAACTTAATTTTAAAAACAATCATCTGGAAAAACCAACTTTGGACTAAACTAAGAGGACTCTTTAACCAAGGATCACTGAAGAAGCCACACTGAGACAGATAGAAAAAGAGGAAACACGGAGAGGGCTGCCTGGCTCCCAACAGCCAAGGGCAGCCTGGAGAGATTTGGGCAGAGGAAAGTAAGTTTCGTGGAGAGGGGACAGTCCTGAGCCTCAGGAAGGAAGCCCCAGCCTAAATCCCCATAGCTTAGAAGAGGCGTACAAACAGTATTTAGCTGCAAAACAAACCAGGATACTGTTTACAAGAAAGAGACAAATTTCTCAGACCCAGGATTCTTCTTAAGGGACCATGTAGAAAACCTCTTTCACAACCACTCACCCGGGACTCCGGGGAATGGGAAGACATGAGAGGACTGGAGTAGCAGGAAGAGGGTGTAATCTAGGAAGCACAGGGAGAACCACTTAGAGGGATGGCCTCCCTAACCCCTGGGCTGAGTCACTCCCCAAATCTAAAGTGAATATTTTTCCTGGAACCAAGAATATCAGTAAAGGGAAGCAGGTCACCAGCCAAACAGAAACTCTCCTGTTGCACAGAGAGCAGAGTTGTTTAGAAGCAGAGAGCCATTGGGGATACAGTATTGAGTGTTACGCTCTGAGCTGCATTGCCTCCCCCCACTGCTGAGTGCTCTCCAAAGGGCAGGGGGTGGCAGGACGACGTGGAAGGGTGGTTCTGTCGGCAGGGGTCAAAGCTGGGGGCTGGCAGCGGCAGCAGCCCAGGCACAACTTAGGACCAGTGTGAGCGCAGTTCCATTCAGTAAGGGTGTGGCTCGGGGTAGCTGCAGTAGTAGTAGGGCACACAAAACTGGACTGACTGCGGATGCCGGCTGGGCAAGCAAGAGTTGTGGCTGTGTGTGCGCCTGCAGTCCGCACACAGGGGCAAGGGGAAAGCCAGAGAACCTGCTGAGACCTGCGCCTGAGTGCAGGAATGCAGCCCCGCCTGCGAGGCAGAGGCTTACAGCTCTGATGCATGAGCAAAGTCCAACCCATGGGGGGCGGGGCAAAGGCCATGGCCAGCCAAGGCTTGTAGCCCCAACACAGGAGCAAAATCCAGCACACTGGGGCAGGGCTTGAAGCCCAAACATGTGAACACTGTCTTATCCATGGGGTGGAGCGAAGGATGAGGCTAGCCATGGCTTGTAGCCCAAGCACAGGAGCACAGACCAGCCCTTGAGGAAGGTTGGAGGCCGGCTGGCCAAGGCTTTTAGTCAGGCATGCTAACACAGTCTCACTCGTGAAGGTGAGGCAGAAACGGTAGGGACTGCTGACCTCCACAACTGGCAGGCGCCAGAAACATCAGCGCAGAAAGGCCTGAAGTGGTGGCAGAGGGGTTGGCGGGCCTGCAGACAGACCACACCTAGGAAACACAGAGGCCACACCCATCCAACTCCTATGGCCACTCCCATCTTATACACAGACAGAATGGAAAGGCAGAGAAATGCAACCCAAATGAATCAAGAGAAATCCCCAGAAAATGATCTGAATGAGTGTGAAATAACGAAATTTCTGGATGCAGGGTTTAAAATGATTGTTAGGGTGCCCGAGATCTTAGAGCAACAATAAGTGGACATAATGAGCACCTAAATAAAGAGATAGAAAATATAAAAATACATTGAAATAATAAAAAAAAATCAGAAATGACAAATACAATATCAGAAATGAAGACAACACTGGAAGAAATTAAAAGCAGGATGGATGAAGATGAGGATCAAATCATGAGTTAAAAGACAAGATAAACAAAAGCATGGAAGCAGAGCAGCAAAAAGAAAAGAGGCTCAAAAAATCTGAGAAAACTCTAAGACAGGTCTGTGACAGCATGAAGAGAAATAACATCCACATCATAGGGATTCCTTAAGAAGAAGAGAAAGGACAAGGGATAGAGACTCTGATTGGAAAAAATCATAGCTAAAATCTTCCCTAAATTGATGAAGGAAAAGGTCACACAAGATCAAGAAGCACAGAGAGTTCCATTAAGGATGAACCCAAAAAAGCCAACACCAAGACACATCATAATTAAAATACAAAAATTAAGAGATAAAAAAAGAATACTAAAAGTTGCAAGAGAAAGAAGTCTATTACCTACAGAGAGGCCTCATAAGGATGATATCTGACTTCTCAACAGAAACATCAGCTGCCAGAAGGAAATGGCAAAAAATATTCAAAGTAATACAAAACAAGAGCCTACAACCAAGACTTCTCTATCCAGCAAAACTATCATTTAAAATTGAAGGAGAAATAAAAAGCTTCTGAGACAAAAAAAAATCGCACAAAACTCAAGGAATTCATTACAACCAAACCTATGCTACAAGAAATGTTAAGAGTGCCTGCTGTAAACAGAACAAAGGGGGGAAATATCAAGTAAAAGAGGAATGTAGATTTAAAGAATAAAATGGCAATAAACAAATACATATTAATAATAACTTTAGGCCCTGGCCAGTTGGCTCAGCGGTAGAGCATCGGCCTGGCATGCGGGGGACCTGGGTTCGATTCCAGGCCAGGGCACACAGGAGAAGTGCCCATTTGCTTCTCCACCCCCACCCCCTCCTTCCTCTCTGTCTCTCTCTTCCCCTCCCGCAGCCAAGGCTCCATTGGAGCGGAGATGGCCCGGGCACTGGGGATGGCTCCTTGGCCTCTGCCCCAGGTGCTAGAGTGGCTCTGGTCACAGCAGAGTGACGCCCGGAGGGGCAGAGCATCGCCCCCTGGTGGGCAGAGCGTTGCCCCTGGTGGGCGTGCTGGGTGGATCCTGGTCGGGCGCATGCGGGAGTCTGTCTGACTGTCTCTCCTCATTTCCAGCTTCAGAAAAATACAAAAAAAAATAATAATAACTTTAAATGTAAATGGATTAAATGCTCCAATCAAAAGACATATGGTAGCTGCATGGATAAGAAAACAGAACACATTATTGCAGCATTGTTCACAGTGGCCAGGACATGGAAACAACCAAAAAGCCCGTCAATAGATGACTGGATAAAGAAGATGTGGCACATATACACTATGGAATACTACTCAGCCATAAGAAATGATGACATCGGAACATTTACAGCAAAATGGTGGGATCTTGATAACATGATACGAAGCGAAATAAGTAAATCAGAAAAAACCAGGAACTGCATTATTCCATACGTAGGTGGGACATAAAAGTGAAACTGAGAGACATTGATAAGGGTGTGGTGGTTACAGGGGGGAGGGGGGAATGGGGGAGGGAAAGGGGGAGGGGGAGGGGCACAGAGAGAACAAGATAGAGGGTGATGGAGGACAATCTGACTTTGGGTGATGGGTATGCAACATGATTGAACGACAAGATACCCTGGACTTGTTATCTTTGAATATATGTATCCTGATTTATTGATGTCACCCCATTAAAAAAATAAAATTATAAAAAAAAAAAAAGAAAACAGAACACATACATATGCTGTCTACAAAAGAATCATCTCAAACAAAAGATACACATAGACTGAAAGTAAATGGATGGAAAAAATATTTCTTGCAAATGGAAATAAAAAAAAATGTTGGATAGCAATACTTATATCAGACAAAATAGACTTTAAAATAAAGGTTATAGTAAGAGATAAAGAAGGTCACTACAAAATGATGAAGGGAGAAATTGAACAGAAAAATATTATCATTATACATACCTATGCACCTAATATAGAAGCACCTAAATGCATAAAGCAGATTTTGATGGGCATAATTAGTGAGATAACAGCAATACTATAATAGTAGGGGATTTTACTACCTCACTACCATCACTGGATAAATCCTCAAGGAAGAAAATTAATGAAGAAACAGCAGATTTAAAGGACACACTAGATCAACTGGATTTAATAGATATCTTTAGACTTTTTCACCCTAAAACAGAAGATGCATTCTTTTCAAGTGCTCATGGTATACTCTTAGGATAGACCACATGCTAGGACACAAAATGGGTCTCAACAAATTTAAGAAGATTGCAATCATAAAAATAAAGTACCTAAGAGTAAATTTAACCAAAGAGGTTAAAGATTTGTACTGTACTTGGAAAATTATAAAACATTGTTAAAGGAAATCAAGGAAGATATAAGCAAATGAAAGCACATACCTTGTTCATGGATAGAAAGAATAAACATAATGAAAATGTCTATATTACCTAAAGCAATCTATGAATTCAATGCATTTCCTATTAAAATAAAAATTACATACTTCAAAGATATAGAACAAATATTCTAAAAATTTATATGGAACCAAAAAAGAACACAAATTGTCTCAGCAATCTTGAAATACAAGAATAAAGTTGAGGGTATCACACTTCCTGATATCAAGGTATACTACAAGGTCATCGTACTCAAAACAGTTTGGTACTGGCATAAGAACAGCATACAGATCAATGGAACAGAACAGAGAACCCAGAAAAAAAAACCTACACCTATATGGACAATTGATATTTGACAAAGCAGGTAAAAGTATGCAATGGAGTAAAGACAGTCTCTTTAATAAATGGTGTTGGGAAAATTAGATAGGTACTTGCAAGAAAATGAAACTGAATCACCAACTTACACAATTCACTAAACTCAAAATGGATAAAAGACTTAAATGTAAGTATTGAAATTATAAAAATCTTGGAAGAAAACATAGGCAGTAAACTCTCCGATATCTCTCATAGCAATATTTTCCTGATTTATTTCCATGGGCAAATGAAATAAAGGACAGGATGAACCAATGGGATTATGTTAAACTAAAAAGCTTTTGCACAGCAAAAGACATTAACAAAATAAAAAGAGAACTCACACAATAGGAAAATATATTTGCCAATAGGTTTGATAAGGGGTTAATAACCAAAATTTATACAGAACTTATAACACTTAACACCAGGAAGATAAATAATCCAATCAAGAAATGGGTAAAAAAAGTGGATAGACACTTCTCCAAAGAGGACATACAGATGGCCAATAAACAAATGAAAAAATGTTCAATATCACTAATCATTAGATAAATGCAAATTAAAACCACAATGAGATACCACCTCACACCAGTCAGAATGGTGCTTATAAACAAAACAACACATATTAAGTGCTGGAGACGCTGTGGAAAAAAGGGAACCCTCCTGCACTGCAGGTAGGAATGCAGACTGGTGCAGCCACTGTGGAAAACAGTATGGAAATTTCTCGGAAAATTGAAAATGGAACTGCCCTTTCACCCAGCTATCCCACTTTTAGGAATATATTCTATGAATACCAAATCACTGATTCAAAAGAAGAAATGCACCCACATGTTTATAGCAGCATTGTTTACAATAGTCAAAATCTGGAAACAGCCCAAGTGTCCGTCAGTGGACGAGTGGATTAAAAAGCAGTGATACATATACTCAATGGAATACCACATGGCCATCAGGAAGATGGAAATGTTACCTTTTACAACAACATGGATGGACTTGGAAACTAATATGCTAAGTCAAATAAGCCAGGCAGAGGGAAAAAAATACTATATGACCTCACTCACTTGAGGAATCCAATGAACAATGTGAACTGAGAAATGGAACAGAGGCAGAGGTGGGATCAAAGGGACCAGAGAAGATGGGATTAGAGAAGAAAAAGAAAATAAAATTATATATACATAACACAGCATTATAGAGAACAAGACAGCAAATCCTGGAGGGAAGGGCAGAAGGCATTGGGGGAGGGGTATTGGAGGCTGAGGGGCAATAATGGGGTAGGGGGAGATATATCTGGCAGGACACTTGAATTTATGTAAACACAAACTAAAATTATAAAGAAAATAAGAAATAAAAATGCTAATAAAAAAATGGCTATGGGTGCTTGCACTCAGGGGATTGTGGATGCGTGAATTTCCTGCCCACCACAGTGAGGGGTCATTTTGCTGTTTGCCCCAGAGGCAATTTCCCCTGCATGTGTGCTTGTCTGCCCTTGTTAGACTTGATTAAATGAAATTACCCAACCCTCCTCCACAAAAAAAGTCATAACATTTTTATTCATCGTTGCCAAAACTTAGCAACCAATTTGTCCTTCACAAGATGAATGGATAAACTGTGGCACATTCAGACAATGAAATGTTATTTGCCTCTAATAAGAAATGGGTTATTAAGCTATGAAAAGACACAGAGGAAACTAAAATGCATATTGCTAAGTGACTGAATCTAAAAGGCTACATATTATATGATTTTAACTATATGACATTTAGGAAAAGATAAAACTAGAGAGACAGTAAAAGTATCAATGGTCATTAGTAGTTGGGAAGGAGGAAGGTATGAATCAGCAGAGCACAGAAAATTTCTAGGACAGTAAAACTACTCTACATGATAATGGAATGGTGGATATATGTCATTATATATTTGTCAAAATCATAAAATTTACAATTCCAAGAAAAAACCTTAATGTAAGCTTTGGGATATGGGTGGTAATGATGCATCAACTTAGGTTCTTTTTTTTTTTAACTTCTTTTTTTTTTTCAGATTTTTATTTATTTATTTATTTATTATAGAGAGGAGAGAGAGAGAGAGAGAGAGAGAGAAAGGGAAGGAGCAAGAAGCATCAACTCCCATATGTGCCTTGACCAGGCAAGCCCAGGGTAACCTCAGCATTTCAAGGTTGACGCTTTATCCACTGCACCACCACAGGTCAGGCCTTAGGTTCTTTAATTGTAATAAATGTGCCACTCTTCTGTGGGATGTTGATAGTGGGACAAGTTATGCACGTGTAGGGGCAGGGTTTATATGAAAACTTGCTGTACTTTCTGCTCACTTTGCTGGGAACCTACAACTTCTCTAAAAAATAATTCTTTTAAATTTTGGAATTTGGGGCCTGACCTGTGGTGGCGCAGTGGATAAAACGTCAACCTAGAAATGCTGAGGTCGCTGGTTCGAAACCCTGGGCTTGCCTGGTCAAGGCACATATGGGAGTTGATGCTTCCAGCTCCTCCCCCCTTCTCTCTCTCTCTCTGTCTCTCTCTCTCTCTCTCTCTGTGTTCTCTCTAAAAATGAATGAATAAATAAATTTTGGAATTTGGTATATTACATATTATAATAACAACTAGTATAAAAACATACTTTTAATTTTCAGCTCTTAAATTTTCAATGATATCTACTACATTTTTTTAACTTTGTTGTAAATGATAGAACGGTCCCCAAGATATTCATTATCTAATCTCCAGAATTTGGAAATATTACATTATGTGAGAATTTGTAAATGTGATTTAGTTTAAAGATTTTGAATTGGAGATATTTCTATATTATGTGTGTAGGCCCTAAATGTAATCACCAGTGTTCTTATGCAGAGAAGTATACAAAGATTTGACACAGCACAGGAGAGGGCAGTGTGACCTCAGAAGCAGAGATTTGAATGATATGGCTGAAAGAGCCAAGGGATTCTGGCAGCCCCTGGAAGTGGAAGAGGCAAGGACTGGATTTCCCTGTGGCATTCAAAGGAATCAGCCCTCTTTACAACCTGACTTTAAAATTCCAGTAAACTGACTTGAAATATCTAATTCTCAAAACATTCAGCCCTGGCCGGTTGGCTCAGAAGTAGAGCGTCGGCCTGGCGTGCAGGGCATCCGGGTTCGATTCCCGGCCAGGGCACATAGGAGAAGCGCCCATTTGCTTCTCCACCCCTCCCCCTCCTTCCTCTCTGTCTCTCTCTTCCCCTCCCACAGCCAAGGCTCCATTGGAGCAAAGATGGCCTCTGCCCCAGGCGCTAGAGTGGCTCTGGTCATGGCAGAGCGACGCCCCGGAGGGGCAGAGCATCCCCCCCTGGTGGGCAGAGCATCCCCCCCTGGTGGGCAGAGCATCGCCCCTGGTGGGCATGCCGGGTGGATCCCGGTCGGGCGCATGCGGGAGTCTGTCTGACTGTCTCTCCCCGTTTCCAGCTTCAGAAAAATACAAACAAACAAACAAACAAACAAAAAACATGTCAGATAATAAGTTTGTATTGTCACTGAATTTTTAACAATTGGTTACAGTAGTAATAGAAAACTAATATAAATGTCTTAGCTCTTTTCTCATTATTTCATTTTTTTCTTAAGTTCTTTAAACATTTCATAAATATCTGTAAAATCTAAAATCTAAGTAATATAGAATCATTGTTTATTGATTGATTTTTTTTCCTGATTATAAGTTCTATGTCTTTTAATATCTATTTTTTGGTTGAAAACTAGGCATTGTAAATACCATGTCAATAGCTCTGATTATTTTATTTTGTGGATTATTGGATTATTGGTATACTAGGCAATGACCTTGAATGATCACAAACTATAAAATCTGTTTCTGCAGATAATGTCTTTTCTGAGTTAATGTGATCTTTCTTTAGGCTTTTCTATAATGGAATCTCCCCTGTAATGTTTCAGTTGATTAGTTAATGATTTGATAATATTCAAGTCTTTTGTACTCCATCTTTCTGTTATTCTCTTGTTGCTTGGTCCCCTTATATTTCCAGGTCCTTTATAAGAAACAAGACTATATATTTGAGATCTCAATAAAGGAGGATTCCCACTTGCTGCTACTTGAGCTATATAAGGGTTTCTGTTCACTTTTTCAGCAGGTTATCTGGGTCTCCTATAACATGCACAATTAACTGTCAGCTAGGGATTAGAACAGAGTTTATGCTCATTTTTAGATCACAAACTGTGGCTTTGTCCATTTCAGAATGTTCCCTTTAAATTTCCAGTGTCTCAGCTGTTATAAACTAGAGTTTATAAGATTATAATTTTCCATGTGAGAGGAATCTGGGGTAAAACTCAAACATAAACTCACAGGTCTTACATGATGCACAAGTAATCTTTCTTTATTCATTTTCCATGTCCTTTAAATATAACATTGTACTATTTTTTTGTAAATTTTAATTGTCTTCTGCAAGAACTGTCACTCAATTTCTCCATGCCCCATAACCAGATCTCTACCAACTTTAGGAATATATGTATATTTGCTGGTGTTGACATGGCTTTAAAATGTAGTCCAAATTTTCAAAACAAATATGATTAGCATTACTTGATACTGAAATGTTATGTATTAAAAATTAGTAATTTTCAGTTTATAAGAATATGAACATATATAACAATTAGTATAATCTATTTACCAGTATAAAATTCATAGACATTATTTTTAATATTTCAGTTCATCTATTTTGTGAAAATAAATACCGCGTTTATGAGAGAGAGAATAATACTGAGTAGAGTCCGACCAACCAAAACAATACCAAAATTCTATTATTATTCTTACACCATTTTCAGGTAGATTTTACAACTATTTTTCAGACATTTAGACTTTCTTTACAAAACCAACAAACAAATAAACAAAAAACCATTTACCAATAGTAAGATTACAAAGTTCACTCATCCCCAGAAACTTAATCTCTTGAATGTCTCCAGACTTGCTCATTCAGTCACGAGTCATAATGGAATGACTTCCCACTAGCGTCCAGATGGCATGATTATATTTTTATTCTTTTTTTTTTTTTCCCCCAAAGCTGGAAACGGGGAGGCAGTCAGATAGACTCCCACATGCGCCCGACCGGGATCCACCCAGCATGCCCACCAGGGGGCGATGCTTTGCCCCTCTGGGACGTCGATCTGTTGCATCCAGAGCCATTCTAGTGCCTGAGGCAGAGGCCACAGAGCCATCCCCAGCACCCGGGCCATCTTTGCTCCAATGGAGCCTCGCTGCGGGAGGGGAAGAGAGAGACAGAGAGGAAGGAGAGGGGGAGGCGTGGAGAAGCAAATGGGCGCCTCTCCTGTGTGCCCTGGCCGGGAATCGAACCCTGGACTCCTGCACGCCTGGCTGACGCTCTACCACTGAGCTAACCGGCCAGGGCTATATTTTTATTCTTTACTTCTTACCTCATAGCATGCTTTTTTCTTTTTCACTGTTAATTCAAAATTTTTCCAACTGCGACATAACAAAGAGTCCTAAAGCTCTATTTCATGGGCTTCTAGTATTTACCCAAATTTATATGGCTACATAAGTCACTTATTTTACTTATCAGCAGAGACTATTATATATTTCAAAAATGACAAATTTCTTATATTGAAGCAAATAATCATCAATTTAGAAAAAGACAGCCCTGGCCGGTTGGCTCAGCAGTAGAGCGTCGGCCTGGCGTGCGGGGGACCCGGGTTCGATTCCCGGCCAGGGCACATAGGAGAAGCGCCCATTTGCTTCTCCACCCCACCCCCTCCTTCCTCTCTGTCTCTCTCTTCCCCTCCCGCAGCCAAGGCTCCATTGGAGCAAAGATGGCCCGGGCGCTGGAGATGGCTCCTTGGCCTCTGCCCCAGGCGCTAGAGTGGCTCTGGTCGAGGCTGAGCGATGCCCCGGAGGGGCAGAGCATGGCCCCCTGGTGGGCGTGCCGGGTGGATCCTGGTCAGGCGCATGCAGGAGTCTGTCTGACTGTCTCTCCCCATTTCCAGCTTCAGAAAAAAAAGAAAAGAAAAAGACATAAAAATAAAACTAATCAATGCTTTCATACTGTGGGACTCAGAATTCTTAAATTAGTGAAAACACATATTTAATGTAGCTGGTTATAGATAAATCATAAATTTAGCCAATTGTGATTAGAGTCATATGAGTATAATAAATGTATTTTTAGTATCTGTAATCACATCTTAACAGAAAGTAGAAGATTTTTTAAAATAAAGAAACAGATGTATTTTTTTTACTATCTTAATAGACACAAACTTTTTTCCTAATTACTGTGCTTTAAACTCCAAAGAAAATGAAGTAAAGGAATTGGTTTATGTCTTTGGGGCTCAAGGTCTTTAAATGAAAATTGATAAATTTCTTTTTCTCTCCTTTCAATTTTAAATCTTTTCTTCTTGTTTTTTTAGTTCATAAAGCAGTATGGAACTTCAAACTCACAACATAGAAAATATAAAATGGGCATGTTTTACAAACGATGCTTGCTATTTACACTTTATACATTTGACTTTTGTTTTATACAAAATCTAAGTTTCATATCATTAAATCTAAATTTATAACACCTATTTTGATGATTTTTACTAAATAATTATCTATAATTTTAACCAAATAGCAATATGTTAGAAAGTAGTGCCTTTATGACTATATACACCCTATAAATGGAATTGCAAATAACATCTCTACACTTAGAATATATTGAAAAATTTATCACTATATATTAATAAATCAATAAGCTGCTATCCATAAATTGCACAGTGCTGCTACATGCATTTACATAGAATAAGGACTATAGATCTACTCATTTCAACACTTCCCTTCAATTTCCTTTTTAATTTTTTATCTAATATTTCAAATAAATAATCTGACATTTTTATTATTATTGAAAGATTTATATAATCCTCCCAATGTCTGTCTTACTTCCTCTGATTATAGAATCAACAACTTTTAAACATATAAGCATTTTAACTGGAATTTACCTATATATTTCTAACTATTTTTATTTTTGTGACTCAATTTTACATGTAACATTTTTCTTACTATTATGGCAATAAGCATTTTAGATAAAATAAAGTCTACTACTTTTTCTTTCATATCAAATTGTAAAGCACAAAAGAACTAATTAGAATCTCTGCCCATGTGTCTGAGCATGTGTTTGAGTGTGTGTTTGTGGTATGTGTGTGTTTGGATGTTGAGAGTGCTGAGCAAACATTGATAGTCTTCAATGTATAGTGTTTAGTTATTATGTCAGTTTCAGTGCAGGTTATATCAATATAAGCCAATTTATAGAGGGCATTAGGTAGTTAAAATCTGGCTGAAGGTCAGGAAGAGAAGGCAGCCTTATATCTTGGACTCTTTAATTTAAGGTCACATGATGATAGTTGCAAAACAGAAGAGAAAGTCACTTCTGCAGTTACAACTAATTCACACATCTATGTAATTAAACACTATGGCCCTGAATCTATTCTCAACTGGTGGCGCAGTTGAGAAAGCATGACACAAACGTTCTCAACAGTTATATTTTATAACTATAACTGCCTATAAATATTATCAGCACTAAAAATAACTATCTCATTTCTTTCAAAATTTAGTAAATTTTGAAGTTTAATTTCAATCCAGAACCTTATCAAAAGGGATTGTTGGACTGTAATGCATGATTTTATGAGAAGAAAGCCAATGCACTTTGTTTTACACAGATAAAATTATATGGGAACATTTTCTCCTGGGATAATCTAAGTTACCATTGCTAATTGATGTTTTCCTTCAAGCAATTTAGCTCATCCATAGAAATATTCTCCATTCTCCATCCCGTGAAGGCTGGGCCTTGTGTGTGTGTAAGAGAACTTGCTTCCTCAACTTTCAAAGGTTCTTCATTCTTGTTTTTATAAAGGAACATTTTCATTGTCATTCCCTGAATCTTCAGTATTCTGGAAAATACAATTCTTTCTTGCTTAGTAGAAGAGCTTTTCCTCACTCAATTGTGCAAGATTAAAGGATAAATATAAATATTAACTTTTATACTCTTCTAAATTCTTCTTTCCATTACTACACTCTCCTTGTCTCTATTTTCTGATATAAGTCCTGAAACATTACTTTGTCTATAGTATAAATCAGTTTACACACAAGCACCAGGCTTTGCTTCATCATATAATTGTGATTACTTCTTTCTCCTTCTCTCCACTTTTTCTTTATGCAATATAACGTGGTAAAATAGACATCTTTAATTTTCATCACACATAAAACAAATGTTTTATTTTCATTATGCTTTGTTAGTTTTAGGATGGTTTGAATGAGAAAAAAAGCTGTATAAAAGCTTTGCCACATTAAACTCAGACATCTTCAAATTATTTTTTCTTAATTAAGGCACATTTTGTGAAACTACTGAGTCAATTAGTAACATAGATAAAGAACATAAATTAGATGTAATCCACATTAACTTGCAAAATCTAAATACTCAGCAATATTGCCTGACCAGTGGTGGCGCAGTTGAGAAAGCATCAACCTGAAATGCTGAGGTTCCCAATTCAAAACTCGAGGTTTCAGTTGCAGAGCTCCAGGGAAAAGCAACCTGGTCTCATCTCTCCAGGCAGAGGAGAACAGAAGCTCCATCTCCACACATGCTGCAGATGGCTTTTCCAGGCTACCTGAATCATTACCAGCTAGAAGCAGCGGTCATTGGGACTTGGACGTGAGCTGCAAAGTATAGAATTGTGACAACAATTCCAGTGCCATGTGGACTTTTCCTGGATGTGGACTTTTCCTGGACTCCTGCTCCTTGTGACAGCTCCTAACAGACTGAACTGGGGTTGGGTTGCATTTTTCAGGGATTTGGCATGGTGTTGGAGCCAACTTGGACTTGATGAACACGTTAAGGACACTACTCTTTTATGGATTCTTGCTGTATTGGCCAAGAGTTTGCTTAAAGGCTTTAATCACTGTAAAAAAAATAGAAGACTGGATAAAAAAGATGTGGCACATATACACCATGGTATGCTATTCAGCCATAAGAAATGATGACATTGGATCACTTACAACAAAATGGTGAGATCTTGATAACATTATACGGAGTGAAATAAGTAAATCAGAAAAAACAAGAACTGCAGAATTCCATACATTGGTAGGACATAAAAACGAGACTAAGAGTCATGGACAAGAGTGTGGTGGTTATGGAGGGTGGGGGGAGGGAAGGTGGGAGAAGAGGAGGGGGAGGGGCACAAAGAAAACTAGATAGAAGGTGACGGAGGACAATCTGATTTTGGGTGATGGATGTGCAATAGAATTGAATGACAAGATAACCTGGACATGTTTTCTTTGAATATATGTACCCTGATTTATTGATGTCACCCCATTAAAATTAATAAAGATTTATTTATTAAAAAAACTCGAGGTTTGGGGGTTCCAAGATGGCTACAGAGTAGGCAGACGCTCCAACTCCCACTTTCCAGAACCAAGGTGATTACAACTTAAATCTGAGAACACTCATCGTGAAAAACAAATTTTGGACTAAACCAAGAGGATTCTACAGCCAAGGACCACCAAAGAATTCACATTGAGACTGGTAAGGAAGGCAGAGATGCAGAAAATGCTGCCCCGCTGCTGGGAGTGAGCAGGGCTGAGAGGGACTTTTCTGATGGTGAGGGCTGTCCAGCGAGTTGTAGGTATTATCCCCAAAACTGGAATCCCAGCCTAGAGCCCTGGAGCCTGGAAGGGGCTTAAGGACTATATTTGTCTGAGAAAAAAGCCTAGACATTGTTTGAGAGAAGGAGGCAGGACTCTCAGACACAGGATCTGCACAGAGAGCTTCGCTCACAGCCACTTTCCAGGAGCTCCAGGTGGACAGCTTAATCCAGGGGTCAGGGACCTTTTTGGCTGAGAGAGACAGGTATGCCATATATTTTAAAATGTAATTCCGTGAGAGCCATACAATATGTTTAACACTAAATACAAGTAAATGTGTGCATTTTATGTAAGTCCAATACTTTTAAAGTACAATAAGTCTCGGGAAGCTCGTTCCAAGTTTTGACAATCAGCTGATGCGGGTTGAAGTTTTTTCATTTCTCCTCACTTATGTTAGCTTGCAACTCTGCTTGCTGTCATGCAAGTCTTTCCAGATCTTCATTCAGTGACTTAAACTTATACACCCACATGTCTGAGGCCTTCAGGTCAGCAGTTTGTAGCTCAAAATCTTTGACGGAGACACTGGGGATGTAACTCAGGGCAGTGCTGTCCACTGCACACTCGTGTGGATGGGTGATGAACTTAAATAAACAAGTGCACTCACAAAATTCTCCAAAGAGCACCTTGAATGACTGCAGGAGATTAGATGTGAAGCCTGCTAGCTGCAGGAGATCAAGATGTTGAGCAGGGTCACTTGCTATGCATGCATCTTTAAACTCTTCCAGTTTTTTAAAGTGTAGTAAATTCCCTGTTTTAATGCTGGTGATGAAGAGTTTCAGCTTGTTTTCAAATGCAAACACTGCTTGTTGAAGGGATAAGACTGTATTTTCAATGCCTTGCATTTTCACATTGAGCTGGTTCAGATGTTTGGTCATGTCCATGAGATAGTGAAACTTCAGGAGCCACTCAGTGTTAACTAACTCAGGATGCTCAACATTTTAAATTTCAAGAAAAGTCTGGATTTTACTCAGACAAGCCGCAAAACAGCTAAGCATCCTCCCTCTTGATGACCAATGCACATCGCTGTGCAGAATCAGACCAGGATAATTATTCCCAACTTCATCCAGCAGTGTTTTAAACTGGCAATCATTTAAAGCTCGGGCAACAATAAAGTTGACCACCCGAATGACCAGCAACATCACCTCACCAAGCTGCTCACTACACATCTGAGCACAGAGTGCCTTCTGATGCAGGATGCAGTGAAAACTTAGGATGGGTCTCTTTTCATCTTCACAAAGAAGTGCTACGAATCCTCTGTTTTTCCCCACCATGCACGGAGCACCATCAGTACACACTGAAATAAGTTTATTCATCAGTAGATTTTTTTTCTTTAGTGAACTCAGTAAAAGACTTGAATAAATCCTCCCCTCTTGTCTCTTTCATAGGCAAAATAGCAAGACTTTCTTCACAAGATGTGTCAATGACAGCATACCTTGCAATCACGCTGACTGGAATAAATAGCTTATGTCTGTTGATTCATCCAAAGCAAGAGAAAAGAATGGTGCTGCATTATGTCCTTCACTTGTGTTGCCTCAATTTGATTTGCTATCATGATGGTACGATTGTGAAAAGCTCTTGCCGACAGAGGCATGTCTTTTATTCATTTGATTATCTTCTCTTTATCCGAAAAGTCGTCAGAAAGTTCATTAGCAACATCAAACATGAATGTTTTGGCATACCCCCATTGTGAATGGCTTTCCATTTCTCACAATTGCTAAAGCACCAGCAAAGCTAGTCAAATTCCAGTCACCTTGTTGGGTTCAAAAATGGAGTTCCTGCTAACTAGCTTGCACTGTGCAAAGTAGTTCTTGACATGCTTTCTTCCTGATGTCCCCCACTGCATATTTCAATGCAAATGTAGTATGGTGTGTGTCAAAGTGCTGCTTTATATATGACAGTTTCATTGATGCAATTTTATCATTGCATATTAGACACAATGCAGAACCTGCTTTCTCCACAAAGCTGAATTCCTCTGTTTATTCCTGCTGAAAAGTACGATAGAGATGACGTCAGAGTAATGGCGGAGTAGGAAGCGATACCGATAAATCTCCCCCAAAACTCAACAAGATCTTCAACCAGAAACAGAAAAACCTATACTTGGAGCTTCCAGATTCTTCGCAATACACCCAAAGGTATGATTGAGTGAAAAATTGGCTAAATATATAACCAAACCCCGAAGGAAATAGGGAGTAAGAAATGCTCCGCCTTCCTCACTAACCTAAACAGGGCGGCTTTCTCTGGTAACTGTGAATATAGAAACTGAGGCGGGCAAAGGGGGTGAATAGATCCAGGCCGCCGCGGCACAAACGGCCGAACCAGGCTGTGGCACACAGATCCAAGCCGAGGAAAATCTGATCCTGTGGCAACCCGGGCAATACAAGCTAACACTCGCGCCAAACCCAAACAAAGAAAGACAAGCAGGGCAGCCATTTTACCCGTTCTCCTGGTTGGTGCGCAGTTAGTGGGCGAGAGATCTCTTCCTAAGCCCCAGAAGTGGGTGTCCGTGTTGCCCCACAGAGAGGCAGGGTCAGAGGCCTTTCTGTGGGCCGAAAGCAGAATCTCTGGGCAGCCCCAGCGCCCTGGGAAAGCCGCGCACGGGAGGGAGTGAGAACTAATCCCAACGGTGGAGATTTTCCGTGCTGGTGAGGGTTTCACTCAGAGGGAACCGCGGCCGGCCTCATATCCTGGTTTGCGCGCGCAGATAAGGAGTGAGCGATTCCTCCGAGTGCCTCGGCAGTGCGCGCCCGTGTTATCGCACAGAGGGGCAGAGTCAGGGGCCATTGTGTGGGCCAAAGCGGAATCTCGGGCCGCCCCAGCGCCTTGCAAAAGCCGCACACGGGGACGGAGCGAGACTCAATTCCAACACTGCAACTTTTCCCTGCGGTTGGGGGTTTCACTCAGAGCGTGAGACTGCTGGCCGGATATCCTGGTTGCAGACAGTGAGTGAGAGTTTCCTCCAAGCGCCCCGGAAGTGGGCGCCCGCTTGTGTTACCGGATAGAGTGGCAGAGCCAGAGGTCTTCCAGTGGGCGGAAAGCCCGCCTGATTATGCTAGCAGCTCTGACTGACTGAGCCTTACCCAGAGCCCTGTGCTGAGTGGGAATAGAGTGGAGAGTTGCCAGCAATTTGAGCCTCTTACTATCCAGGCAGAGGCAGCAGCAACCCCATACCTGGACTATCAGGCTACTAATTGAGGAAGGAAAGACTAGGAGAAAGGCTCCAGGAACACGGACTCTCTCACTGTCGGAGCCTATAAATGCTAATGAGCCTCGACTCCCAACGAGAATAAAGCACAATACATGACATTGCCATAGAGACTTATCAACTGCAAACCTCTACCTGAGCGTGCCAAAGGGGCAGAACCCGGGGTACAGAGTCACCGACCAGGAAGAGGGAGAGAAAAGAAAAAGCAAGAAGATAACCTCTCAAAATCAAGAATAATCTGCAGACTTTATAACCTATCCCATTTTATTATATTTGTTCGTTTGTTTCTCTTATCTTCATTCTTGAGACTTTTTTTTTCCTCCTCCAATTTGGCCGATTAACTCTCTACCGGTCTTACTCTCTCCTCTCCTTGAACTACACTACCCACAAGTGTTACATCTCCCATTATCATTTCTCTTCTCTTCCTTTCTCTCTATGAAGGTTGCACTCCAAAACCCTTAACTCTCTCTCTCTCTCTCCTTTCTTTTTTCTTCTTTTAGTGGTTCCCTCTTTTTTTCTCTCTCTCTCTTTCTTTTCTCCCTCTATATTAGTTTCTTCCTTTCTCCTTTACATCTCCTCTCATTCAAACCTCAATAACAAACAAATTATCTTATCTGGGACTCAAACCTATGTTTGTGGCATTTTGGGGGGTTTTTACTTCACCTTTTTAACTCACTAGCAGTGCTCCCATCCCTGGCTCTCCATATTATCTAATTCTTGTTCCACTAAATACAATAGTAAGTTTTTAATTTGTCCCCCCATTTTTCCATTTTCCTCTTATTCCTCTCATCATAACTCTTAGAAAACCAACACCTAAAAGCAAATCCTTTTATTCTTGACCCAAATTTTTTCCTTATTTGCTTTTTGTGGGTCCATACGCTCTTTTTTTTTTTTCTTTTTTCTTTTTTTTTTTTCCTTTTTTCTTTTTTTTTTTTTTTTTTTCTTTCTCTCTTTTTTGCCCCTTTATTACTTTTCCCCAATTCAGGCCCTCCATCACAGGCATTGTTTGTTATAACTCACAGTCCACCACAAGATTTTCTCAAGAAAGAGGGGAGAGGAGAGGAGAGGAAAAAAAGAGGGGGGGAATAATTTCCTTTTTTAAAAAATTTTTATTTTATTTTATTTTTCTTTATTTCATTATTAATTTTTTTTAAAAAAACAACTCTTTTCGATTTGTTATTTTTTTATTTTTTTTAACTTTTTATTCTTTATTAAATCTCATTAATACTATCAACAAAACCACCCTCAGATGCCATTAAGGAAGAGAAAATCGAATATCATGGATACAAAAGAAAGAGAGGTAACACAGCTAGATGAGGAAAAATCTATGGAGAAAAAATTTAATATATTGGAAACCTTGGAGCTAAATGACAGAGAATTCAAGATAGAAATCCTAAAAATCCTCCGAGATATACAAGAAAACACAGAAAGGCAATATAGGGAGCTCAGAAAACAACTCCATGAACACAAAGAATATATGTCCAAGGAAATTGAAACTATAAAAACAAATCAAACAGAGATGAAAAACTCAATTCACGAGCTGAAAAACGAAGTAACAAGCTTAGCTAATAGAACAGGTCAGATAGAAGAGAGGATTAGTGAAATAGAAGACAAGCAACTTGAGGCACAACAGAGAGAAGAAGAAAGAGACTCAAAAATTAAAAAAAATGAGATAGCCCTACAAGAATTATCTGACTCCATCAAAAAGAATAACATAAGAATAATAGGTATATCAGAGGGAGAAGAGAGAGAAAATGGAATGGAGAACATACTTAAACAAATAATTGATGAGAACTTCCCAAGCCTGTGGAAAGAACTAAAGCCTCAAGTTCAAGAAGCAAACAGAACTCCAAGTTTTCTTAACCCCAACAAACCTACTCCAAGGCATATCATAATGAAATTGACACAAACCAACAGCAAAGAAAAAATTCTCAAGGCAGCCAGGGAAAAGAAGAATACAACATATAAAGGAAGGCCCATTAGATTATCATCAGATTTCTCAACAGAAACTCTACAAGCTAGAAGAGAGTGGACCCCAATATTTAAAGTCCTGAAAGAGAGGAACTTTCAGCCACGAATACTATACCCATCAAAGCTATCCTTCAAATACGAAGGAGAAATAAAAACATTCACAGATACAGAAAAGATGAGGGAATTTATCATCAGAAAACCCCCACTCCAGGAATTACTAAAGGGGGTTCTCCAATCAGATACAAAGAACAAAAAAAAACAGAGCCACAAGTAAAAGCTCCAAGAAGAACACAATAAAACCAAATTTAAACTGTGACAACAACAAAAAGAAAGAGGGGGAGAAGACGGAGATTAACAGTAGCAAAGGACGATGGAGTGCAAAAGTACTCACAAAATAGTTTGCTACAATGAACAGGGTAGGGACCCTTTTCATTACTCAAAGGTAACCACCATTGAAAAAACCACCACAGAAGCACATGAGATAAAAAAGATAGCAACAGAGGAAAGATGTATGGAATACAACCAAATAAAAACAAAAGATAGAAAAACGAAAGAGAAGGATCAAACAAGACACAAAACTAACAGAAAGCAAGATATAAAATGGCAATAGGGAACTCACAAGTATCAATAATTACACTAAATGTAAATGGATTAAACTCACCAATAAAAAGACACAGAGTAGCAGAATGGATTAAAAAAGAAAATCCAACTGTATGCTGCCTACAGGAAACTCATCTAAGTAACAAGGATAAAAACAAATTCAAAGTGAAAGGCTGGAAAACAATACTCCAAGCAAATAACATCCAAAAAAAAGCAGGTGTAGCAATACTCATATCGGATAATGCTGACTACAAGACAGGAAAAGTACTTAGAGACAAAAATGGCCATTTCATAATGGCTAAGGGGACACTGAATCAAGAAGACATAACAATTCTTAATATATATGCACCAAACCAAGGAGCACCAAAATATATAAGACAGCTACTTATTGATCTTAAAACAAAAACTGACAAAAATACAATCATACTTGGAGACCTCAATACACCGCTGACGGCTCTGGATCGGTCATCCAAACAGAGAATCAACAAAGACATAGTGGCCTTAAACAAAACACTAGAGCACCTGGATGTGATAGACATCTACAGGACATTTCATCCCAAAGTGACTGAGTATACATTTTTCTCCAGTGTACATGGATCATTCTCAAGAATTGACCATATGTTGGGCCACAAAAACAATATCAGCAAATTCAGAAAAATTGAAGTTGTACCAAGCATATTTTCTGATCATAAAGCCTTGAAACTAGAATTCAACTGCAAAAAAGAGGAAAAAAATCCCACAAAAATGTGGAAACTAAACAACATACTTTTAAAAAATGAATGGGTCAAAGAAGAAATAAGTGCAGAGATCAAAAGATATATACAGACTAATGAAAATGACAATACGACATATCAGAATTTATGGGATGCAGCAAAAGCAGTGATAAGAGGGAAGTTCATATCGCTTCAGGCATATATGAACAAACAAGAGAGAGCCCAAGTGAACCACTTAACTTCCCACCTTAAGGAACTAGAAAAAGAAGAACAAAGACAACCCAAAACCAGCCGAAGAAAGGAGATAATAAAAATCAGAGCAGAAATAAATGAATTAGAGAACAGAAAAACTATAGAAAAAATTAATAGAACAAGGAGCTGGTTCTTTGAAAAGATCAACAAAATTGACAAACCCTTGGCAAGACTTACCAAGGAAAAAAGAGAAAGAACTCATATAAACAAAATCCAAAATGAAAGAGGAGAAATCACCACGGACACCGTAGATATACAAAGAATTATTGTAGAATACTATGAAAAACTTTATGCCACTAAATTCAACAACCTAGAAGAAATGGATAAATTCCTAGAACAATACAACCTTCCTAGACTGAGTCAAGAAGAAGCAGAAAGCCTAAACAGACCTATCAGTAGAGAAGAAATAGAAAAAACCATTAAAAACATCCCCAAAAATAAAAGTCCAGGCCCTGACGGCTATACCAGCGAATTTTATCAAACATTCAAAGAAGACTTGGTTCCTATTCTACTCAAAATCTTCCAAAAAATTGAAGAAGAAGCAATACTTCCAAACACATTTTATGAGGCCAACATAACCCTCATACCAAAACCAGGCAAGGATGGCACAAAAAAAGAAAACTACAGACCAATATCTCTAATGAATACAGATGCTAAAATACTAAAAAAAATACTAGCAAATCGAATACAACAACATATTAAAAAAAATAATACATCATGATCAAGTGGGATTCATCCCAGAATCTCAAGGATGGTTCAACATACGTAAAACGGTTAATGTAATACACCATATCAACAAAACAAAGAACAAGAACCACATGATCTTATCAATAGACGCAGAAAAGGCTTTCGATAAAATACAACACAATTTTATGTTTAAGACTCTCAACAAAATGGGTATAGAAGGAAAATATCTCAACATGATAAAGGCCATATATGATAAACCATCAGCTAACATCATATTAAATGGCACTAAACTGAAGGCTTTCCCCCTTAAATCAGGAACAAGACAGGGTTGTCCACTCTCTCCACTCTTATTTAATGTGGTACTAGAGGTTCTAGCCAGAGCAATCAGACAAGACAAAGAAATAAAAGGCATCCATATCGGAAAAGAAGAAGTAAAGGTATCACTTTTTGCAGATGATATGATCCTATACATCGAAAACCCCAAAGAATCCACAAAAAGACTACTAGAAACAATAAGCCAATACAGTAAGGTCGCAGGATACAAAATTAACATACAGAAGTCAATAGCCTTTCTATATGCCAACAATGAAACAACTGAGAAGGAACTCAAAAGAATAATCCCCTTCACGATTGCAACAAAAAAAATAAAATACTTAGGAATAAACATAACAAAGAATGTAAAGGACTTATATAATGAAAACTATAAACCATTGTTAAGGGAAATCGAAAAAGATATAATGAGATGGAAGAATATACCTTGTTCTTGGCTAGGAAGAATAAATATAATCAAGATGGCTATATTACCCAAAGCAATATACAAATTTAATGCAATTCCCATCAAAATTCCAATGACATTTTTTAAAGAAATAGAGCAAAAAATCATCAGATTTATATGGAACTATAAAAAACCCCGAATGGCCAAAGCAATCCTAAAGAAAAAGAATGAAGCTGGGGGCATAACAATACCTGACTTCAAACTCTATTATAGGGCCACGACAATCAAAACAGCATGGTATTGGCAGAAAAATAGACACTCAGACCAATGGAACAGAATAGAAAGTCCAGAAATAAAACCACATATATATAGTCAAATAATTTTTGATAAATGGGCCAACAACACACAATGGAGAAAAGAAAGCCTCTTCAATAAATGGTGCTGGGAAAACTGGAAAGCCACATGCAAAAGAATGAAACTGGACTACAGTCTCTCCCCCTGTACAAAAATTAACTCAAAATGGATCAAAGATCTAAACATAAGACCTGAAACAATTAAGTACATAGAAGAAGACATAGGTACTCAACTCATGGACCTGGGTTTTAAAGAGCATTTTATGAATTTGACTCCAATGGCAAGAGAAGTGAAGGCAAAAATTAATGAATGGGACTACATCAGACTAAGAAGTTTTTGCTCAGCAAGGGAAACTGATAACAAAATAAACAGAAAGCCAACTAAATGGGAAATGATATTTTCAAACAACAGCTCAGATAAGGGCCTAATATCCAAAATATACAAAGAACTCATAAAACTCAACAACAAACAAACAAACAATCCAATAAAAAAATGGGAAGAGGATATGAATAGACACTTCTCCCAGGAAGAAATCCAAATGGCCAACAGATATATGAAAAGATGCTCATCTTCTTTAGCTATTAGAGAAATGCAAATCAAAACGGCAATGAGATACCACCTCACACTTGTTCGATTAGCTGTTATTAGCAAGTCAGGTAATAGCAAATGTTGGAGAGGCTGTGGAGAAAAAGGAACCCTCATCCACTGTTGGTGGGAATGTAAAGTAGTACAACCATTATGGAAGAAAGTATGGTGGTTCCTCAAAAAACTGAAAATAGAACTACCTTATGACCCAGCAATCCCTCTACTGGGTATATATCCCCAAAACTCAGAAACATTGATACGTAAAGACACATGCAGCCCCATGTTTATTGCAGCATTGTTCACAGTGGCCAGGACATGGAAACAACCAAAAAGCCCATCAATAGATGACTGGATAAAGAAGATGTGGCACATATACACTATGGAATACTACTCAGCCATAAGAAATGATGACATCGGAACATTTACAGCAAAATGGTGGGATCTTGATAACATGATACGAAGCGAAATAAGTAAATCAGAAAAAAACAGGAACTGTATTATTCCATACGTAGGTGGGACATAATAGTGAAACTAAGAGACATTGATAAGAGTGTGGTGGTTACGGGGGGGAGGGGGGAATGGGAGAGGGATAGGGGGTGGGAGGGGCACAAAGAAAACAAGATAGAAGGTGACAGAGGACAATCTGACTTTGGGTGGTGGGTATGCAACATAATTGAACGACAAGATAACCTGGACTTGTTATCTTTGAATATATGTATCCTGATTTATTGATGTCACCCCATTAAAAAAATAAAATTATAAAAAAAAAAAAAAAGTACGATACTCCTCATCTTTTTGTCTTTTAGCCATCTTCTTCATCAAAGGGTTTCTGCAGTTAGCTAGCTGACCACTTGATTAAAAGGAGGGAAATTTACTTCCTGACCTCAAAACATATTATCCAATAAAAATTTGGTGTTGGCCTGACCTGTGGTGGCGCAGAGGATAAAGCATCGACCTGGAAATGCTGAGGTCGCCGGTTCGAAACCCTGGGCTTGCCTGGTCAAGGCACATATGGGAGTTGGTGCTTCCAGCTCCTCCCCCCTTCTCTCTCTCTCTCTCTCTCACTCTCTGTTTCTCTCTCGCCCTCTCTCTCTCCTCTCTAAAAATGAATAAATAAAAAAAAAATTTGGTGTTGTCCCAGAGGAGAGCTGTGATTGGCTCCAGCCACCCAGAACCATAAACATGAGCAGTAGGAAATGAATGGATTGTAATACATGAGAATGTTTTATATTTTAAGGTTATTATTTTTTATTAAAGATTTGTCTGAGAGCCAAATGCAGCCATCAAAAGAGCCACAACTGACTCACAAGCCATAGATTCCCAACTCCTGAAATAGATCCTCAAACAAGGAAATCAACAAAGAAACAGCAGACTTAAGGGACACACTGGACCAACTGAATTAAATGGATATCTTCAGAACCTTTCACTCTAAAGCAACAGAATATACATTCTTTTTTTAAGTGCTCATGGTACATTCTCTACGATAGACCATATGTTAGGGCCAAAAACCATCTCAACAAATTTAAGAAGATTTAAATCATATCAGGCATTTTCTCTGATCACAATGGCATGAAACATGAATTACAGCACAATGAAAAAACTAAAAAATACTCAAACACATGGAAATTAAATAGCATGTTATTAAATAACGAATGGGTTAACAATGAGATCAAAGAAGAAATAAAAAAAATTCCTAGAATTGAATGATACTGAGCATACAACAACTCAAATTTATGGGACTCAGGAAAAGCAGTACTGAGCAAAGTTCATAGCACTAAAGGCATATCTTAGAAAGAAAGAAAAACCTTAAATAAACAACCTAACCCTGCACCTAAAATAACTAGAAAAAGAACAGCGAGTAAAGCCCAGAGGTAGTAGAAGGAAGAAAATAATAAAGATCAGAGCAGAAATAAATGACATTGAGGCTAAGAAAAAATACAGTGAATCAGTGAAACCAAGAGCTGGTTCTTTCAAAGGGTAAACAAGATCGATGAACCTTTAATGAAACTCACCTAGAAAAAAAAAGAGATGACTCAATTTAATAAAATTAGAAGTGAAAAAGGAGAAATAACTGCTGACACAACAGAAATACAAAATATTGTAAGACAATACTATGAAGAATTTTATGCTAAAATGTTAAACAACCTAGGTAAAATGAACAAGTTACTTGAAACATACAATCTTTCAAAAATCAATGTGGAAAAATCAGAAAACCTAAACAGACCGATTACAACAAATGAGATCAAAACAGTTTTTAAAAAACTCCCAACAAACAAAAATCCTTGGCAAAATGGCTTCACTAGTGAATTCTACCAAATATTCAAAGAAGGAACTCCTATCCTTCTCAAGTTATTTCAAAAAATTCAAGAGGAAGGAAGACTTCTAAGCTCCTTTTATTCTGGTTCCAAAACCAGGCAAAGAAAACACCAAGAAAGAAAATTATAGGCCAATATCCCTGATGAATATAGATGCTAAAATTCTCAACAAAATATTAGCAAGCTGGATCCAGCAATATATGAAAAAAATCATACATCATGATCAAGTGGGATTTATTCTGGGAAGGCAAGGATGGTACAATATTCATAAATCAATCAATGTGATTCATTACATAAACAAAAGAGAAATACCACATGATAATTTCAATAGATGCAGAAAAGCATTTGATAAAATCCAGCACCCATTTATAATCAAAACTTTCAGCAAAATGGGAATACAGGGAAAATACCTCAACATGATAAAGTCCACCTATAACAAACACATAGCCAAAGTTATAATTAATGGGAAAATTAAAAGCAATCCCCTTAACATCAGAAACAAGGCAGGGGTGCCCCCTTTCACCACTTTTATTCAACATAGTTTAGGAAGTTCTAGCCACAGCAATCAGACAAGTAGAAGGAACAAAAAGCATCAAAATTGAAAAAGAAGTAAAAATATTTCCAGAAGACATGATACTGTATATAAAAAACCCTAATGTCTCAGTCAAAATACTACTAGACCTGATAAATGAATTTAGCAAGGTGGCAAGGTATAAAATTAATACACAGAAATCAGAGGCATTTTTATACACCAACAATGAATTGTAGAAAGAGAAATTAAAGAAACAATCCACTTTATTATTGCAACAACAACAAAAAATAAAGTACCTAGGAGTAAATTTAACCAAAGTGATTAAAGGCTTGTAGCTCGAAAATTATATATAAAACATTAGTAAAAGAAATTAAGGAAGATACAAACAAGTGGCAGCATTTACTGTGTTCATGGATATTAAGAATAAACTTTTTTTTTTTTTATATTTTTCTGAAGCTGAAAACGGGGAGAGACAGTCAGACAGACTCCCACATGCGCCCGGACCGAGATCCACCCGGCACGCCCACCAGGGGTGATGCTCTGCCCACCAGGGGGTGATGCTCTGCCCCTCCAGGCGTCGCTCTGTTGCGACCAGAGCCACTCTAGCGCCTGGGGCAGAGGCCAAGGAGCCGTCCCCAGCACCCAGGCCATCTTTGCTCCAATGGAGCCTTGGCTGCGGGAGGGGAATAGAGAGGCAGAGAGGAAGGAGAGGGGGAGAGGTGGAGAAGCAGATGGACGCTTCTCCTGTGTGCCCTGGCCAGGAATCAAACCTGGGACTTCTGCATGCCAGGCCGATGCTCTACCACTGAGCCAACTGGCCAGGGCCTAAGAATAAACATTTTTAAAATGTCTATATTATCCAAAAAGTTTATAAATTCAATGCAATACCAATTAAAATACTAATGACATACTTCCAATATATAGAACACATATTTCTAAAGTTTATATGGAACCAAAAAACACAAATAGCCTCAGCAAACTTAAAAAAGAAGAATGAAGTGGGTAGTATCACACTTCCTAATATCAAGTTATACTACAAGGCCAGTGTACTCAAAACAGCTTGGTACTAGCATAAGAACAGGCATATAGATCAATGGAACAGAACAGAGAACCCAGAAATAAATCCACACCTTTATGGACAATTGATATTTGACAATGGAGTAAAGACAGTCTCTCTTACATATAGTGTTGGGAAAATTGGACAGCTACCTGCAAAAAAATAAAACTGGACCTCCAACTTACACCATTCACAAAAATAAACTCAAAATGGATTAACAACTTAAATATAAGTCGTGAAACCATAAGCATCTTAGAAGAAAACATAGGCAGTAAGCTCAACAACATCTCTCACA
This sequence comes from Saccopteryx bilineata, assembly GCF_036850765.1. NCBI lineage: Eukaryota > Metazoa > Chordata > Mammalia > Chiroptera > Emballonuridae > Saccopteryx > Saccopteryx bilineata. The sequence continues at coordinate 289,899,174 of NC_089490.1, forward strand.
GCAAAATACTTGCTGATTTATCTCCATGGGCAAGTAAAATAAAAAGAAAGGATAAACAATGAGACTATATCGAAATAAAAGCTTTTCTACAGCTAAAGACAATATGAACAGAATAAGAAGACATACTACACAAAAGAAGAACATTTTTGACAATATGTCTGATAAACAGTTAATAACTAAAATTTATAAAGAACTTTTAATATTCAACACCAGGAAGAGACACTATTCAATCAAAAAATGGGCAAAATAAATGAATATACATTTCTCCAAGGAGGACATAGAGATACCCAATAGACAAATGAAAAAATGTTCAACATCACTAATCATTAGATAAATGCAAATTAAAACCACAATGAGATACCACTTCACAGCAGTCAGAATGGCGCTCATCAACAAAACAATACAGAATAAGTGCTAGAGAGGATGTGGAGAAAAGGGAACCCTCCTGCACTGCTGGTGGGAATGCAGACTGGTGCAGCCACTGTGGAAAACAGTATGGAGACTCCTCAAAAAATTAAAAATGGAAATGCCTTAGACCCATCCATCCCACTTTTAGGAATATATCTCAAGAACACCATAACATTGATTCTAAAAAAAGATGCACCTCCATGTTTATGACAGCATTGTTCACAATAGAGAAGATCTGGAATCAGCCCAAGTGTTCATCAGTGGACAAGTGGATTATAAATCTGTGGTACATAGATACCAACAATGAAATACTATGGGTCTTTGAAAAAGAAGGAAATCTTACCTTTGCAACAACATGGATGGACCTGGAAACTATTATGTTGAGTGAAATAAGCCAGGCAGAGAAAGAAAAATATCATATGACTTCACTCATTTGAGGAATCCAAGGAACAATGTGAACTGAGGAAGGGAATAAACCTGAAGGGAAGGGTGGAGGGTGCTGTTGGAGGAGGAAAATGGAGATGTTGAGAGGAATATGGGGAATGGATGGTGCATTCGGGGCGACACTAGAATCTATGTAAACACAATCAATTTAAAAACAAAAATATTCCCAGATTTGCTTGTCAAGGCACATATGGGAGTTAATGCTTCCTGCTCTTATTCCCCTCCTCTCCCTTTAAAAATAAATAAATAAAAATTTAAATAATAAATAAATACTCAGCAGTATTCATAGCTTTATTAAACAAAAGGTATATTTTTTTGAAAAACCTACCAGTAAAATTTTGAATAAGCTATTATTTGTCTTATTGATATATGTCTAAAATGCTAGGCTGTGTGTTTATTTTTGACATAGAAATTTAAATTTTTATAAATTTTAAAGGTAAAATTTGTAAAAAAAATCTAAACATATATATGGTAAATACAAATATATTTAGCACAAATATTAAATTTCTATTTTATTTTGCAATGCAGTAAAATGACTTTGAAGCTATTATAGAAATAATATATCTTTATAACAAAATAGAAACCTAATAGCTAACTAAATAGAAGAGGAACTTAAGTTATAATAATACCATTAAATTACATGAGCGTGGTATCTCAAATTTTATTTAGAACTTATTGTTTCCATATAAGATATTAATTTCTAATATATAAAAGTATGATGGTCTTAAAATTCATTTCTATATTGCCATGAAATAAAATTGCTAACAATTTTTATTAAATCTCTTTATAATAGTTGTATTCTTGATTGTTTATAAACCAATAATTGAATTTTCCATAATTTCCTCACCATTTGTTAATTATCTTTTACATTGGTGAAACAAATATTAAACAAAAAAGTCAAATGGTGTTTGAATTAATTGATAGAATTATATTATTTTTCTTTTGGCATATATTTCTCCTGAATGGCAAAGCTTACTTTTTTTGGAATGGTAAGGATCTAGTCATTTAGAGATAAGTTGCCATTATGAAAAAAACACATAGTATAGATTTTTAATTTTCAGAAGATAATCTCAAATAGAAGTGTGTTCTAGATTTTTATGATCTTCCTGAAATATTTACTTTGTTAATTTAAACAGTCTTATTCAAATAATTTAAATTAGTCTAAATTTTATTATATATGATATAATTACCAAATTAAGATTAATTAGTATATGAAATTAAACTGTTGTAGTAAAGCTCAAAATCATAAGATATATACTATTTCATATTTTAATATAAAAAGGAAAATAATATCAATTTTTTGAGCTACTGAAGCTAATATATTTAAGTCAGTATTCCTTTTTCAAAGTAGTCTCTAATGATTTTATCTAGTAGATAAAATTAGCAATTTAATTTGAAATTCAGAGCTTGCCATTTTACAAGTAGTTCATTTGCCTTTCCTAAAACTATAATCATAGGGTTTAACTCTCAAAGAATATTGGATTACAAGTATCAAACTTATCCGCAAATCATTTTATTGCTTTATTGTTTCTCCTTGGTTAAACTGAATTCTCTTGAGTTTAATTAGGTTTTAAAGCATAGTGATTATAGAAAGGCTATGCGTGTTTAATGCACACATTCTCCCAAGTGGTCTTTACAAATTCTCCAGTTTTATTTAGTGGATATTCAATCACCTTACTAATTACTGAAGAAAACAACTCAAAGCACATTCCCTACTGATTGTTGGTTAGCACTAACATCCTATTAGAGAAAATACAGCATAATTAAGCTAAGAAGTTAGTAAAGCTTACAACATAATTATTATTCAAAGTTTTTAAAGAAATGCAATAATATCCTACTTGAACTTATATTCTTGTTCAAGTGTAAAATCATTTTAATAGCTAATATACTTTCAGAAAAGCAAAACTAAACAAATGAATTAGAATAATATAAATGACCTAAAACATCATAATTACTTAATAAAGAATCTACATATTAGACTTTTTTATTTTTATATTTTAAATATATTAATACCCCTTCTTAATTTTTTTCAAATAAAATTACATTGGAGTGGAAATTGGTATGAATATGATCATAAAATAACCCCTAAAATTAAATACATTTTTATTTTTAACCATGCTTTCATGTATCTGGTTACTTGTGTTTTTTTTTGTTGTTTTGCTTTCAAAAAATGTAGTTGTAAGTCAGAAGTATTAATACACTTGGAAGTAAATGTAGTTTTTAATAAATCAACTAAAGTTAATAAAAATAAAATATTAAAAAAATTTTAAATATGTATAATAAGAACATACATACTTTTATTTCTAAAATTTTTGTCATTTTAATAAAATACTACACCACTCTCTTCATTTTTACTTTTCTTTTAATTCATATTTAATGATATAAGGTATAGTCATGTTTAGTAATATAAGGTAAAATTTTTCTAAACTATAAATATTATCCACTATTTATTATCATAGCATTCCATTGTTGTTTAGCCTACATAATTATATATATATATATTATATATGTATATACACACACACACATCTTTATGACTTAATAACAAAATTTAATTTGTAAATGTTGAGAGTTAAAAAATTTATTTTTAAATTGCTGACTTCAGAGGTACATTATATACAATAAATCATGCATTTTCTCAAGCTTTACATAATAGTCACTACTCAATTTTATGAACTAAATGTGTTAGCTTCTGCAGATTTGCAATCTTCTCTCTATATACACACATAAATGTGTGTTTTCATTTCATATATTTTACATTATAAATTCAAATTTCAATGTCAAATTTTTAATATGTTCTTTGTGGAAATGTTTCTTTAATATTAAATTTGTATAATTATAATTTTCTTCTCCCACATTTCTAATTTTGCTCAAGAGAGAATAACAGGTAATTGTTTTACTCTCCCATTAAAATAAGAAATTAACTGAATTATACATGAACTAGCAGTCATCAGATATCACAGATTGGGCTTGCCGAACAATGGTCCCTGAGATAGAAGAAACAAGCTAGAAGAAGTCTATTGCTCCTCAAACCTACTTAAAAAAAAAAAAAAAAAAAAACAGTTTCAGGCAAAATCAAAAGAAGAGTTACTGCAGCCAGTCATAATGGTTTCACAGAGTTAAGAAGATAGAGATGGGAATTGACATGAGAGGTGGGGTACAATTAAAGTTAGATAAAATAGTGTTCTGTCTTTACCTAATAACACTGAAAAGCAAGCCTTAAATGTATGAAAGTGTTTTAATGTGACATATTGCATCTCAGAGCAAGACTTTAAGATTTATAGAAATATAAAAACATTCAACATTCTAAATTTGAAATTCATAATACCTGCTTGAGATCTGATCAAAATTTTTAGTTACATAAAATATTTGTAAAACACGACATAAATGATGAAATAAATCAATCCATAAAAATAGATTGAGGGGGTGGCAAGATGGCAATGGAGTAGGCAAACGTTCCAACTTCCACCTCCCAGAAACAAAGTGGCTTACAACTTAATTTTAAGAACAATCATCTGGAAAAACCAACTTTGGGCTAAAACAGGAGGAATCTATAACCAAAGATCACCAAAGAAGCCGCACTGAGACTGGTGGGAAAATGAAAATGCTGAGCGGGCTGCCGAGCTTCCGGGAGTGAGCAGCTGCCCAGAGGGACTCGCATGGTGGATTGAATTTCCCGTAGAAGGGAGAGTCCTGGGACCCAGGACCAGAGCCCCAGCCTACAGCCCTAGAGACTAGAAGAGGTATACGAACAGTATTTAGCTGTGAAACAAGCCAGTATACTGTTTGTGAGAAAGAGACAAATTTCTCAGACCCAGGATTTGTATTAAAAGGACCGCACGGAAAACCTCTTTCACAACCACTCACCTAGGGGTCTGGGGGTTGAAGAGAGCTGACAAGACTGGAGTAGTAGAAAGAGAGTGTAATCTAGGAAGCACAGGAAGAAACACTTTGACGGACAGTCACCCTAACCACTGGGCTGAGGCCAGCGGACAAGCCGAGGCTTGTGGCTGGGTGTGCGAATGCAGTGTCACCCACAGGGCAGGGTGGAGGCTGGGGACTGGCCGTAGTGGAGGCCTGGACATGTGCACAGTCCCACCTGTGGAGGCACGGTGGAAGCCTCAGCAGCTGCAGCAGTGGGCAGACGCCAGCAACGCCGGTGCCCAAAAGCCTTAGGCAGCAGCAGTGGTGGAGGTAGTCCTGCAGACAGACCACATCTCAAGAACACAGAGGTCACACTATTGGACTCCTGTGGCCTCACCATTCCAAGGGCTAAAAATAAGAAAAATTGAAATAAAATAAGTAAAATAAAATAAAATAAAATAGATGTCTGAATAGAACAACACCTGAGGCTAAGGGGCAAGCCACATGCAGTACCTTACCTAACCTCTGATTTATAGTACTGAGCCCAACAGGTAGCCACAAATAAAAGGCAGCAGAAAGCTGATCTCAAGGGAACCTGAACATTTAAACGAACATACTCCAGGCCAAAAGTAGATAAAAGCCAGCCTAAGAGTGCAGCTGATATTAACAATGACACCTGGGCTCATCAGAGCCAGCCACAGGATCTGGATTGCCTGTTGCTCCAAAAAGGTAGATAAGGGCACGTCATAGGCAACAACCCCTAATGGTCTGCACCAGGCTTTGGCCAAGAAGGTCCAGGGAGGGCACATCCAGAGGCCAGATACAGACACCATCAGTTAGGGAACTAACAACCCTTGTTACGGTGATATCTTAAGGAAGGGCTCCTCACACCTAACCCAGTTAAGATATAGAAAATGCCTATACAAATAGCAAAAAGAACAGTGACCAGACAAATAGCCCACAGCAGTTTACAAACAGCAGCTGATGCCAACCCAAGAAGTTCTAAAAACAACACAACTGGAAAATGGAGGCAGACACAAAGACAAGATGCAATGAATATTCATACCAGATATCTCTAGTTTCTGTATTAGGCACCATCTTATTTCTATTCATTTATCAAACCCTTGATTTATTCCTTGAAACACAATATGAATAAATTTCTGTTTGAAGTGTCCTTAACTTTCCTCTTTTCCTTTCTTACATTACTCATGACCTCTCTGGTAAAGAAAATGTAGATTTTTATTGTATTCTTACATATAGCCTCAAACTCACCTCCATTTTATGTGTGTGTCTTGGTATGCTGTAGAATAGATCTTTAGGAGAAAAAAATAACTTAAGAACCTATTCTGAACCCTTTAAGAAGTGAAAAAAACTTACTTTGATCTTTAAATGTTCCAAGATGTATTACCATTCATTGAATAGAGTATCAATTCAATAAATATTAAGTGAGTTATGTGCATATTAATGAATGAATGACCAAATGGGAGAGTGAATCTGAAAAAAAAAACATTGAAGTATCTAAGGACTTCTTACCTCCATATCCTTCTTCTGACTCTACTTATGACATTGTTATTATTTTCTTTTAGAGATTTTTAACAAGCTAACATATTCTCAAGATAAATCAACTCAATTCTTCACTTGAAGAACATTTTAAATATTTTTACCTCCTTATTTGATGTTCTTTTCTCTTTGTCCTATTCCTTTCTCTATGAACATGAGGCTGCTTTTCGAGAATGCATTATGATTGATTGTATTCATTCTACATAGCAAGTATCCTCCCACATACATATGCCACTATCTGAGGAAATGCCAAGTGGCTAAAATAGGAAGAAATTTTTTACTCTAAAAAATCCCCATATACAATGCATAAAAGTAGAACTGAAATTACATATTAAGATAAGACAATGAAAAATATTTGCCAAGCAATACCAATAAATAAAATAAATGAAGCATTTACATTATGAAAATGATTTGGTCATATCTAGAATAATGCTACCAGGGGAACTGAATGTCACAAAGTTTATTAGTATTATTTACTCTCTGATACCAGACTGATTGCTTTAAAGAAGACAAACTTTAATGCTACTGAGATTTTCAATATCCAAATGTGTAAATATGTCAATATTTGTAGTTGTTTAGAGTTAAGAGCGCTTAGAATTGAAATAAAATGAGGTGCTTTCATTAAAAGTTACTTTAACAACTATTTAAAGGTTAACATTAAGAATCCTATTAAGAAAAACAGCCTTTTTCTATTTTGTTAAGACTCTTATTTTTATTTTACAATCTTTAACAATTTGGTAATAATAATTCCATTGGAAAAAATTCTTAATATAATGCCTATAGCATAAATTAAATGTTGATTTTATATAATTGAACCCCATGACAGATTTGCTTCTGATCAGACACAGCCATGCACCAACTTTGAATCCTGCATGTTAGTTTCTTTATTTATAAGAGAAGGGAAAAGAAAAAATTATAGTTACTACATCACAGAGTCAGTATTTAGATTAAACATGACAAACTACAAGGTAACCAGTAACAGAAATTGCAACAGTATGTGTATAGGCCATCAGGAGGCTGGGTGTGGTTAGTTTCCAAGCCATATCTATCCTCCAAAACAACTGCACAGATGAGGCATTCTTCATCAAACAAGAGTCAATTAGATCTAGTATAGTTTCTCAACCTCCATTCACTTGGAGAAGAGTGTTTGGGGTTGGCAATTAAGTCAGGTAAATAGTAAGGACCTTGTGACACAGCCTTTCCTTGCCCCACCCAGGGAATTCAAGTCAGGCTCTGAAATTTGCATCTTCCCACACAACATGCATGGGGAGCAAAGAGGATGGGTATTCAAAGTAAATGGAGTTGGGACTGAGTCATTTTAGAGATCAGATTACAAGTGACCATGTATTGTTTTATTACAAATATCTGAACCAGTTCCCATTGCAAAGATCAGTCAAGCTGAAATGTTTAGTCTTCAAGTTTGGGAACGTATTCTTATCTTTCTGATGGAATTGTTTGTCTGGACTGACAGTAAGGATTAAAGTGGGTTGATTCCACTACATTCTTATTACTCACAAATTATGAATAAAACAAATTCCAATAGGCTAGCTACTCTTTGCTTCTGTTAAATATTGGATAACTTGGTGACTTTTGGTTTCATTCTCTTTGCCTGTGCCTGCCAACAGATAATTCTAAACAAAGGTACAAGCTTGCAACATTCATTTTCCTACCTGAGGTTGCACGCATGGAACAATGTTTTGAAAAATTTATAATAACCATGAAGTGAAATAGAAAATTATAGAGAAATTCCCAACTTTGTCAGATTGTGAGTTATGAACCTAGAACAACAATTTGAAGAGATTTAGTGATATTCAAACTTTCCATGACATCTGTGGTAACATTATTGGAGAAAAACACAACTGATTTATGCTATACTAAGGAATTATAATTTTGATGGCATATCTATATCCCCAAAGTACTATTGACTTCTGACTGTGGTGATGCAAAAGACGTTGTCAATATGTATGGGTGTTGTTTTAATAACATCAAAAAAATTGATAAGTATGCTATGCTAGGTTCTAAAAATGGATTCTTTTCAAGGATGGCATTGATTTTCATTATTGAATTTGGGTGTTATTTTAAAATCTGTATAAATGGTAAGCATACAGAGTAAAGCTGCCATCATATGTCTTCTGGGTTGTATCAGTTTGTGGTTTCAGAAAGCACTGTGCTGCCAGGGCTTGTGGCCAGTTAGAACAAAGAGCCCAACTAGAAGCAACAACAAAGCTTTTGTTCTCTCACTTTAATGGTGCAAGCAAAAGGCCCAAAGAGACGGTACTAGTTTCTTCAATGTTCCAATTTTTCTCCCCAAATTAGAGAATTTGATGTTTTGGCGCAGATGGGGCCAGAAGACAGAATATTTTACTACATAACTCTTTGATTGGCTGAGTCTTGTCTGAGGTGATAGGGGTAACTTGTCACATGTTTCTTATTACTTTGCAGACTACATCAGTAAACAAAGAAAAATGTAACAATTTTGGAACTTACTTTGTTCTCTAATCAGCCTTTGATTGTGCGTGTACATAGCAGCATCCTGTTTCCTAAGCACAGATTTCCCCACAGCTATAAGCTTTAGTATAAGATTCTTCAAAACCATTAGTTCAATTCTAGACCTATATTTGGGGTCACTAGGAAAATTTTCTAAGAGCAAATACTCTAGTTGAAAGAATTTCAGTTGTATTTATCAAAGCAATATATATGCACACACACATATATAACTTAAAATTTTAATTCTTCAGAAAGGGCAGATAGAATGATTTTCATTTTGGGGGGGAGAAACTTTAGATTTTTTTTCTATTAAAGAAAAAATGCGACACAATTTTTCTTTATGCTTTATTTCTGATAAAAGAAGAAAACTGACTAGTTAGAAAAAATAGGTCATTTTCTCCCCAAACTTATAAAGCTCAGAATGTGTTAAAATTTAAAAGGAAAATATTTGCTAAAATGTTGTCCAGAGTAAATCTTTAGTGTTGAGGATATTTGTTTCTAAAGATGACAATTTTAGATTCTTTTTAAAATCTCCTTTATACATTTTTTTCCTTAGAAAATTGAATCATTGACAACTTCTTTTTCAGAAGCCGGTTTTAATTCGCACTCACTGAATCAGCTGTCTTTGGACTCCCAATTGAAGTAGAGTGTAATCAAGCTATTTTGCATCTGCAGATGTATTCTGGCATTTTTCACAACCACAGTTTTTTGTTTGTCAAATAATCATTTTCTATAATAAGGGAGCAGGGTGTAAACATGTTTTTCTATAATTTCTCTGTCTCTGGATATCTTATTTTTTCAGAAACTGAACATGAAATTCTGATAAGTTTTGCAACTGCACAGTGTGTTTCCAATTAAATATTTAATGAAAAGAAAGTGAAATTTAGCAATGATGTATTATAAAGCAGTGATTTGATAATCTTTCTCGCAGACTTTCTTATGTCAAACATTTTCATTAAGAAGTATTTCACACAATAAAAAAGCACTACTTTTGCACCTTACCTACAAAAGTTATGGATTCCATTAAGTGTTCCTTCATGGATATTGTTTATACAGTTAACTTAAATAATTTTTAGACCTTCAGACTTCACACTAGATCTTAAAGAATAATGCACATAACTAATTGTAGAAGGATTTAAGTCATGTTATATAACCTTTGACTTATATGCCTTTGATCAATTTGTAAGAAATACATTAAAAACAGATATTGAACCATAATCTACACTGCCCTACATAATTGAATCTGTCACCTTCTCTCTAGCCTCATTCTACTGTCCTCACCTTCATAACCTGGACTTCTGTCACACAGCCATTGTAGGTGCTGCTTGTTATACTTGAATACCTTCAACTGTGAAATATTCATGATTTGCTTCCTTACTTCATTCAGGTTTTAATGGAAAGGCTATCTCCCTAGGGGAAATGCACATTCTCCCTCCATCTAAAAAGGTATTCGCTGTATTTATCCCATAATATTCTTTTTTTTTCTTATCACTTATTATGGACTGAATTATCTCTCCAAAATTCATATGTTGAACTCTTAACCCGCAGTATCTTACAATACAACTATATTTGGATTAGGGTTTTTAAAGGGGTAAAATTAGGCCAGTAAGGTGGGCCTTAATCCAACATGACTGGTGTCCCTGTAGAAAGGGAAACTTAGGACACAGCACACACAGAGCAAAGACCACATGAAGACACAGAGAGAAGATGGCCACCTACAAGCCAAGGAGAGAGTCTACAGAAGATACCCACATTGATGAAGTTGTAATCTTATATTTCTAGCCTCCATTATACTGTTAACAAATAAATTTATGTGTTTAAGTTATCCAGTACATGGTACTTTGTGATGGGGGACATAACAAACTAATACAGTTCTTAGTCATTTCAGTCACTTGTCACACAATGATGTTTCACTCAGTGACTACATATATGAAGAGGGTGGTTCCATAACTTTATAGTAGAGCTGCACTTCCTGTAAGAAATGAAAGCATAGGTAGTTCAGGAGGATTTTTTTCTCTGAGCAACCTCTTGACCACAGATTTATTCTCACTCACAGCACCTCAATTTTGAGTGCAGTGGTTGCATCCCAATCAGGCAGTCTCTGACTTGTTTCAGCACCGAAAAGCCTGTCCCACCAGCACTATATATTCAGAGGTGCTACAGCCCTCCCAAATCTAACTTAATGGTCTTCAGAGTACATTGCTGTCAATTCTTTGTTGGGAACCTAAGGCCCTGTATAAGCACACAGGTCTATATGACTTACATTAATATTAATTGTCACTGCCACTTAAGTAAAAGCTTATTGTGGTAATGTGAAGCTAATCTGTCCTTGTACTTTGGAACTACCTTTAGGTTGCAATTATACAAAACATAGATAATGTTTACTTCTCTTTTCAACTCAATGCCATAGATAGCCCTTTGTACTAGATAAGACCAGTGGAACCAAAGCCAAACTTACAAAGTCAAAATATTGAGTCCTCATTTCTACACCCTCTCCATGTTAAACACTTTCTTCTTCTTCTTCTTCTTCTTCTTCTTCTTCTTCTTCTTCTTCTTCTTCTTCTTCTTCTTCTTCTTCTTCTTCTTCCTCTTTCTTCTTCTCTTCTTCTCTTCTTCTTCTTCTTCTTCTTCTCTCTCTCTCTCTCTTCCTCTCTTCTCCTCCTTCTTCTCCTTCTCCTTCTCCTCCTCCTCCTCCTCCTCCTCCTCCTCCTCCTCCTCCTCCTTCTTCTTCTTCTTCTTCTTCTTCTTCTTCTTCTTCTTCTTCTTCTTCTTCTTCCTCTTTCTTCTTCTCTTCTTCTTCTTGTTCTTCTTGTTCTTCTTCTTCCTCTTCTTCTCCTCCTCCTCCTCCTCCTCCTCCTGCTCCTCCTCCTCCTGCTCCTCCTCCTGCTCCTCCTCCTCCTTCTCCTCCTTCTTCTCCTTCTCTTCTTCTTCTTTGACTTCTTCTTCTCCTCCTCCTCCTCCTCTGCCTTCTTCTCCTTCTTCTCTTTCTTCTTCTTCTTCTTCTTCTTCTTCTTCTTCTTCTTCTTCTTCTTAATACCACTAAATTTTTTAATCTCTTCACTACTTCAATATTCAATAACCAAAGCCACATTGCCATGGCAATCCCCTGTTTCTTTACCTCTCCACCTTAATCTCTTATTCTTGCTGATCCTCTCAGTTTCCCTTCCACTCCCTCCTGTCAGTTACAATTATGATGGCCTATGCCTGACCTTGCCAGTTTCTCTTTGATATTTTCAATTATTCCAGCCCACATTCTTTTTCATGAAGCAACACTAACAACTTCCATGATCTATTTCTGACCTTGTAAGAAAGAAAGGCCGAGGGTTTGTGAGCAATGTTTACAAAGTCTATAGTAGTGTGTGGTCATGCCCTTGGCCTTCTCATTCAGTGACCACTCACTCACTCACTCACTCACTCAGAGCAACTTTCAGTCCTGCAAGTTCCAATCATGGTTAGTGCCCTATTTTGGTATACCATTTTCTTTTTCTGAAGTGAAAAGTGGGGAGGCAGAGAGATAGACTCCCACATGTGTCCACCCATGATCCACCAGGCATGCCCACTAGGGGGTGATGCTCTACCCATCTGGGGCATCACTCTATTGCAACTGGAGCCATACTAGTGCCTGGTGTGGAGGCCATGGAGTGTCCTCAGTGCCCAGGTCAACTTTGCTCCAATGGAGCCTTGGCTGTGGGAGGGGACAAGAGAGATAGATAGGAAGGAGAAGGGGAAGGGTAAAGAAGCAGATGGGTGCTTCTCCTGTGTGCCCTGGTTGGGAATCGAACCTGGGACATCCATATACTGGGCTGACATGCTACTGCTGAGTCAACTAGCCAGGGCCTGGTGTACCATTTTTATCTCTTATTTTTGTTCTACTTTTTCTATGTTTAGATACATTTAGATATACAAAAGCTTACTCTTGTCTCATGACTGTCTACTATATTCAGTATAGGAATGTGCTGTACAAGATTGTAACCCTGGAGCAATAGGCCAGGTATGTAAATAGGCTATAACATCTAGATTTATGTAAGTGCATTCTATGATGCTCACACATGACAAAATCACCTAATGACACATTTCTCAGGCTGTATCTCCATCATTGAAACATGATTGTATGTGATAATTTAGTTATTTGTTTTTCACCTTTTCCTTCTATTAGAATAAATGTTTTCTGAAAATATCATTTTGGTTCATCCTCCTATACTCAGTAGTTATACAATGTCTGCCAAAAAAATTAATGCACAAAGCATATTTGTTGAATGACTACAGAAGTTACAAAAAGTCATGTGAGTTGAACACAGGTTAGTATGACTCCATCCATTTACTCTCATACTTCGATATGATACCAATGTCACATATTTTTATTCGTAAAAATATGATTTATATAAGTTCCTTTCATTTGTGAAGAGGCAAGAAATATTCTGTTCACAAAAATTAGGGGATACTTTATCACTTCATATTCACTTTGAAATATCCCCTAACTTATGTGAGCAGTATATTGAAAAGACTTATGAGAATACCAGAATATATTGGGCACACTCAAATCAATCAGAACCTATATAAATTCTACCTATTTGAAGGCTATGAGCAGTCATTGACTCCAGTATGATACTCACCATCTTTAAAAATATATAAAAGTATGGAGTTGTGTCTGTGTGTAGGAGGGGGTGTATGTGTTTGGGAAAAAACAAGATAGAAAGTACTAGTTAGATAAAATGATTAGAGTCACTGATGGTATCTGTGATATGAACCCATATTGTAGACATGAAAAGCACATAGAATACTGTTCAAATAACTCTACAGTAATGAAGCATTCCATTCTCTTCCACGTTTACTGGTTAATAAATGTTCAATTTTAATGTCATATATTATTCTTCAAAGAAAGTAATATAAAATTTTATCCTTTTATTTTTTTATGAGAGTATGTTTTTAAAGCTGGAGATAGTAAAATAAAGAAGAATTTAGGATAGAAGAAACAACAGGTATGAGTATAGGCAGGGCTGCTCTGGCTCACTGAGAGGTCAGAGAAATGGAGGCCTAGAATGAGTAGTTGTCACCCATTGTTCTCCTGGCTGCAAGTTCCATCAGATCCCTTAAAGTTTAGAAGATGAACACTTGTGGAAGAAGAAGATAGAGAAGGGGAAGGCATGGCCCTGCTCATGGAGGAAGAGGAAGAGAGAGTGCATGCTGGGTGCTTAAGTGAGGATTTTTGCTTGTTTTTTTTTTGTTTGTTTGTTTTTTAGGCAGGGACTTTAGTAAAGGTCTTAGGGGTGGATCACAACAGAATAATAACTCACTGGGGAAAATTTTTTTTCATTTTCTGTTGCATGAGGTTTTAGACTGTTTCTATATATTTCTGCATCGCTGATTCCAAATCTGAAATCCGTACTTTGGTGCATGCTCTAGTTTTTATGCAATTTTAATTTCTTTTTGTTACAGTTAATAGCATCCATTGGTTTTTAAATTGGAGTTAAAGGGCAATGACTCTTGGATTGAACATAACCACAAGGCAATTAATGTTTTACAAACATCACTTTTACAGAATTGCAGTTGCTTTTAAATGTAAAAAAAAAAAAGTTATCTAATAAAAACACACTCTTATTTTGTTTTAAGATTGAATCATGGCTTCTTCAAGTAGGCATAAATGTAAGAATAGTCCTGACACATTCTGTTATATATGTGGCTGTTACAGACTTCAATGTCAAAGGTGCAATATTTTATCATTTGTGACATGTACAAATATTGCCTATTTTTAAGTTCCCCTTGTCGATCAAGAAAAGCATTGGGATCCTCATATTGTGTGTCATAATTGTGAGGAAATGTTTTGTGACTGGACAAAAGGAAAACGCAAAGGAATGCCTTTTGGTATTTTCAAGGTTTGGCTGAACCTAGGGACCAGAGCAGTGACTGTTATTTCTGTCTGATCCATATAAAGGGCATCGGCAAGAAAAAACAGCATATGATCACATATCCTAATATTCCTTCAGCAATACGACCTATCCCACACTGAGACATTCCCGGTTCCAGTTTTCAATAGTTTTATTTCTTTTAAGGAAGAAGAAGGTGAACATGGTGATCAAGTATATTTTGATAAGACACATGAGGAAATGGTTGTAGAATCTAAAGGGTCTTCTTTTGATGCCAAGCAGTCATTAACCCCTCAACAGTTGAGCCAACCCAAATTGAATAACTTATTAAGAGATTTGGGCCTATCAAAGAAAGCAGCTGTGTTATTAGCCTCCAGGCTTCAAGAAAAGAATGTATTTCACCAGTCAGCTAAAGTGTCCCATTTCAGGAAGCGCGAACTTGTGGACTTTTTTCCTAAGACAAACACTTTGTTTACTGTCATAATATCAGTAGTCTTCTCAGACAGCTAGGTCTTACCACTTACAGTCCAACAGAATGGCAGCTATTTCTTGACAGCTCTAAATGGAGTCTGAAATGTGTTCTCCTACACAACAGTAATGTTTATGCAGCGGTTCCCATTGGTTATTCAACTCATCTGCGAGAAGATTATAATGACATAAAAATTGTTCTTGACTTTCTGAAGTATGAGGAGCATAACTGGATCCTTTGTGTGGATGTTAAAATGGTAAATTTCCTGCTAGGACAACAGAGAGGTTTCACAAAGTATCCTTGCTTTGTGTTTGTGGGACAGCCGAGCTCTGGAGAAACACTGGACACAGAAGGAGTGGCCAAAACGTGAAGCTCTGGAAGTAGGGATGCAAAATATTGTGAATGAACCTGTAGTTAATCAAGACAGGATCATTTTTTTCCCACTTCACATCAAACTTGACGTAATGAAGAAGTTTTTGCAGACTTTGAAAAGAGAAAATGAATGCTTTCAACATATTATTTCTGCTTTTCCTGCCTTGTCTTTTGAAAAGATAAAAGCAGGTGTATTCGATGGATCTCAAATTCGAACCCTCATCCGTAATGAAGAATTTGCCAGGAAGATGAATAAGGAGGCCAAAGCAGCATGGCAACAAAAAAGCAGAAAACTATGAACTTCTGTTTAAAGGATGCTGTTGGCTTTCTGTGACATTGGATGTAACATGAAAATTAAGATTCACTTCCTAAACAGTCACCTTGATAAGTTTCCCGAAAATCTCAGAGCTGTTAGTGATAAGCAGACTATTACTGGAGCATCAAACGAGATTGTCCTCAACAAGTACACAAACTCAAGAGCTACAAATGCCAATTTTTGCCTAAATAGAATTTAAATAAGTTTTGCACAAATTTTATGATTTAAATAAATGTTTTAATATGTTCTATTTCAAAATTATAGACAAATTCTAATGCAATCATGTTTTTAGTGTATTTACCGCATTACATAAATTATTATATTTTCACAAAGATGATGCCCAAGATATTCTACTTCATTATGTTAAACTAAATGTTGAAAATTTTACAATAAGATGAAAACCTAAAATCTTGAATTGCAAAAAAGAAACTGTAGTTTACAGAGAAAAACTAATGTGAGATTTGAGATCAGCACGCTTGAATTAGGTAAGAACAAGTGTTTTTGTGGGTGCAACAAAAATTTTGTTCCCCAGTGTTTACTTTATAATGATGTGTCAAAATAAAATTTATTCCCTTAAGTTCATCTATCTTTGGGTGTGATTGAAACAAGTAATTTTTTTTTTTATAGAAAGAGAGAGAGTCAGAGAGAGGGATAGACAGACAGGAACGGAGAGCAATGAGAAGCATCAATCATTAGTTTTTCATTGTGACACCTTAGTTGTTCATTGATTGCTTTCTCATGTGCCTTGACTGTTGGCCTTCAGCAGACTGAGTAACCCCTTGCTCAAGCCAGGGACCTTGGGTCCAAGCTGGTGAGCTTTGCTCAAATCAGATGAACCCATGCTCAAGTTGGAGACCTTGGGGTCTCGAACCTGGGTCCTCCGCATCCCAGTCCAACACTCTATTCACTGCACCACTGCTGGTCAGGTGAAATCTTATTCTTAAAAGGTAATAAAATGCATGCTACACCAGAGAAGAGACACTGCTTTAAAATTCTACAATAAAATATGCAATTGTTATTAATATTAAAGCTTATTCTTTTTTAATCCTGTATGGGTTTATAGACAGACTACTTAGAATGTACAATTGTGTATTACAAGATATTAAGAAAACTATAGCTAGATGCATTCATTGTCTTCAATATGATATGCTATGTTTTTTAACAACTATTATAACTTATTATCTAAAAAAAGACAAATATCCTCAATGTTTGTCATCCAGAGTCATTTAATGAACTAGTGCCTAAGATAATTTTCCATTAAATTGCAAAATTTTATTAAAAAGTGTACTTGGGCCTGACCAGGTGGTGGCGCAGTGGATAGAGCATTGGACTGGGATGCGGAAGGACCCAGGTTCGAGACCCCGAGGTCGCCAGCTTGAGCACGGGCTCATCTGGCTTGAGCAAAGAGCTCACCAGCTTGGACCCAAGGTCGCTGGCTCCAGCAGGGGGTTACTCGGTCTGCTGAAGGCCCACGGTCAAGGCACATGTGAGAAAGCAATCAATGAACAACTAAGAAGTCGCAACGCGCACAACGAGAAACTGATGATTGATGCTTCTCATCTCTCTCCGTTCCTGTCTGTCTGTCCCTGTCTATCTCTGCCTCTGTAAAAAAAAAAAAAAGTGTACTTGGATACTTACTTGGCAGGGGGGATAACATGATCATGAAGGTGGTTTTCCCAGGATGAGGCTCACTCATTGCACTCCGAATGTGCTGACCCCTGCAATTTCCCCAAATGTGGAAAATTCAACTGCATAATTTGTGGTAGTGGGGGACTGCTTTCACACTCTCCCCTGAAAAAAAAAAGTGTACTTGGAAAACATACACAACATTCTGTATCTAAATGAGGATGCGATGAATGATAAAAGAAGCAAGAGAATTCAATTTGACTCATTTCACCAACTATTGACTGAGTCTTACTCTAAGATTCACAGTGGACTTATTATTAGAGTGAGCAAAGAACAGGTTAGCCATACCCTCCTGAATTCTACTCAGAAGACTGACTTTTATTAAATATGTGAATTTTATAATATTCTCTCACTGTATCAATTACCTCAACTGTGAGATAACAATGTTAATGAAATCTCTATTCTAATTATTGTTTGGAGTGAGATTAAATATTACAATAAATTTTAAAATGCAAAACACTATGAAAATATGAAGGATGCGTAAATTAGCTAATTTTTAGAAGGTTTAACAATCTGAATATTGGTATACGAGTTGACTTTTAACACAATTTTTATACTCTTTCTTTCTTTTTTAATTGAATTTTTAAAAATTAAATTCAATTTTAGTCACATGCATAAAGTTCTCAGGTGTGAATATTATGTCAAAGAATTATTTACAATTTGATGACAAGCATTGCAAAGTACTTTTTATTGTGTTTTGAGTTAAGTGAGAAAAATAACGAGTGAATATACCTGCAAGGAAGCATTAGTTAAGCAATTATAAATAAATTTTTAAAAATTTTGAAGAGGAGATTATTTTTATTAAAAAAACAGGTTTTTTTCTAATTCTTTATTCTCCCATTTTGTCTCATAACATATGAACAAGGATTTATTTTACTGGTAAACTCCTTTAGTTGATGATCTGGGCTGCAGTAGATTAAAGATCCCTAATGAAGGCAGATTACTATTTTTGTGACCTTGAATAGTTTATTAAACTCTCTATAGCTATTTCTCTTGAACTGAAAAATTAAATCTAAGTAGCTCCTCAGTGCCAAACAGATGTTACCTTTGGCTTGAATTGTCTTGAGTAATTTATAAAATAATAATTAATACCTAAAACACAGAGCCCAGAAATTATGCAGGCCTATCCATTACCCCTGTACATAAACAAAATCAATTTTCATTAAATATGCTAATTTTACACAGCATCACTATCAACACTTTGCCAATGCCTGATTAGACATCAGGCTTTATTTTCCAAATCAAGCAAACCCTTTGTCATTATTTTTCATTATTTGTTTTGATTACCTTCAATATATCCCATCCTAATTGTGTTGAGAACAGGTGCATCTGTGTTGCTAAAGAAACCAAAATAACAATTTGAATATAAACCTTTTATATGCCATATAGTACAATTATTTAGGGGGGATTCTCAGCAGGGAGCATTCTGATAGCACACATGTTGTAATTATAGGCCAAATGGAAAATAAATAGAGTGTAAGAAAATTACAAATATTGGTTCCCTATAGAATTAGTTGAAGTAATACATATTAATATTTGTAGACATTCAAAAAATT
Source organism: Saccopteryx bilineata (assembly GCF_036850765.1). Lineage (NCBI taxonomy): Eukaryota > Metazoa > Chordata > Mammalia > Chiroptera > Emballonuridae > Saccopteryx > Saccopteryx bilineata. The sequence continues at coordinate 289,918,200 of NC_089490.1, forward strand.
TTAAAATAAAACCATTGATTATTTAGAATTTATTCCTGCTTCACATTTCTACTTTTTAATGTAAATAATATTTTTAAAATGATATATTTATATGTTCTGCATAATTAATTGAATTTGTTTATTTCAACAATACAATGGCTTTATTATCAACAATGTAAATTGAGAAAGATTTTGTATATTTATTAATTAAATTCAAAAATGCTATTTATTTAAATAACATTAGTAATTGATCTAACAAGTGCCTATACTCATTAATAATATGATGTTATTTTTATTTATTTTTATTTTTATGCTGTTACTTTTAATATAATCTTAGTATCATTTACATAACCTGGCATTATCATTTTCATCTTAAAATCATGAAATCAAAGTTTATCCAAGCAAAGTAATTTTCCCAAGATGTAACACTTAGTAAATTAGTAAAAATAATTTCAAAACACTTTCTATTTTGTAGCTAAAAATGGGTATTTTATTCTATACCCACATATTCTTTAGGACTGATTGATATTGCATATCGTAAAATATTGCCTATCATTCAGCAAATAAAAAATCCTGGGGCAGATGTTAATGTTTTTGTAAATGTTATTTTCAGTGTCTTGATATTTTGCCACTTGTAATTTATTTTTCACTAGAAAACTGTAATGTTAAAACATATGCTGTAAACTGTATGAGATTATTTATTTAGGATAATAATAGATAAATGCATCTAATTTTTAATTATATATGGAGATAAAGTTTACCTAATAAAAGAGAATAATGGACATTTGAAACCCTAATTTAACTATTTATTTCAATTCTCTGTTCTCCATATAAATGATATGCCATGACAGTAACCTAATTAAGTAATTTGCATTTTATACAGTTTTTTTTTATTTTGTAATTCAAAATTGAAATTGGCCTGACCTGTGGTGGCGCAGTGGATAAAGTGTCGACCTGGAAATGCTGAGGTCGCCGGTTCGAAACCCTGGGCTTGTCTGGTCAAGGCACATATGGGAGTTGATGCTTCCAGCTCCTCCCCCTTCTCTCTCTCTCTCTCTCTTTCTCTCTCTCTGTCTCTCTCTCTCCCTCTCTCTCTCCTCTCTAAAAATGAATAAATAAATAAAAAAAATTTAAAAAAAATTGAAATTGATAGTAACTCATATAGCATCACAACATGTTTATTTAATGAATGAAGAGAGTCTTTATTTAAGGTATATAACCTAATTAGGTCAGTAAAAGGTTTACAAAATTTATTTGAAAGAGAACTAAGATACTATACCCTTGTTTACTTCATATTTATGAATTACCAAAGTTGGCCAATGGCAATTAGATTCTAAATCACTCAGAATCTTATGTACAATAACATCTCCCAAAAATATGTATAATACTCTATACACATCTTTTGAAGTTGTTTCAAATGACTTCAGTGCTTCTTGATTTTTTCTCTCTTCTGATTAAAGATATCAGTAGCAATAAAACTAATTACATAATTATATATAATTAAGAACTGTCATGAAAAGTATAAACTGTCATGTAATTCATCTTACTTCAGAATTTATGTTTAATTTTACACTTGAAATATTTCAAACATAGAATAAAGATTAGAACCTACAATCTGAATATAAATGATTCAGTATTATGTAATTTATATCCACTATATATGTGCCACACTAATAAGTAACTATTTAATGGATATCCAAAAAATATCTTAAGTCTTTTATATATGGTATTTTTTAAATTCAAAATCACCATAGATGTCAGAGTTTTTAATCCCTATTTTATAGATGAAGTCATTGAAGCTTCAATGAACTACATTCATTAGCTTGTGGTAACTCAGTGGGTGCAAACTAGACTGACAAGCTTCATATCCCATTCTTGAAACTACTAGTCTTTGTTAATTTTAACAGTTGACCTACATACACCCTGAAATACAGTTATTTATATTGCCAATGATTCTCAAGATGATATAAGCAGTAATTCTTTCTCATGACGATTTAAACTGTAAAATTTTCTAATTTTAATTGTTCATATATTTCAGTTAATCAAATCACAATTTAGATAAATCTCATCTTAGAGTAGACTGCAGTGTTTATATCCTATAGTATTGAATCTATTAATGTAAATAAAAATTCATTTTATGAAGGCATTTTGTGGATATAGAGGATAATAAATCTTGGATTCCTACAATATAGATGTACAAAAATTTGCTTTCCTTGAAAATTGCCCCCTTTTCAAATTATTTTACTATGTACCCTCTCACTGGTTTTCTCTACGATTATTGGGCTTTTACTTCTTTAGATGAATAAATTTTCTCTTTAATGAATAGCACGTAGAATCTTTGAAATTTAGCACATAATTTAAATAATATTGCAAATACATATGCAACTTTAATAAATAAATTTATAAAGTCCCTAAAATAGATGACTTTTTTTTATTATCCTTAGAGAAAAGGGAAAGAGAGAGTGAGAGAGCAATATCGATATGCTGTTACACTTATTCATGCCTTCATTGGTTGATTCACATATGTGCTCTGACCTGGATCCAACCTGCAACCTTGGACAGAATGACACACTAACCAGTAGATACCTGGACAAGGCCAGACAACTTTTATTAAAATGTAAAGACATAAATTAGCATTAATAAAAACATACAGACTTTTAAAATTTAGGAATTAGATCTTCAATAGTCAGCAGACTGAAGCATTTGTTCAGAATCATGATACAATGTTAAAACCATAATGAGAAGATTTGAGATGTGAAAAATCAATAGGAAAATGAAATGGTTGGTGACGTAAGACTAGATGCTTTAGCAATGGACTTATGTAGCAAACATGAGTTGACTGGGTTTTATGACAAGTTCAGGTAACAGATCATCTCTAAGGTGATTCTCAATAAGAATACAGAAGTGAAGCTGAAAAATTTACAAGGAAATGTTGAATTTTGTAAATATATTTTTTCTTTAAGTATAGTTGGTGTACAATATTATATTTCTTATATTAGTTTCAGGTGTAAAATATAGGGATTCGACATCTTTACACCTTACAATGTGGTCACCCACTAATTCTAGTAATCATCTTTCACTGTGTAAACTGATCACAATATTATTGACTGCATTCCTTTTCTCCTTTCACACACCCCTTCACCTGCTCCTAGAAATAGAGCCCAAATGGATGGTCACCAGAAAGAAATGTTGAAATTTGACCCATACCCTTTAAAGAGGGAAATAACTATGACTTGAGAATGAAAGCCTAGGAAATTCATGTAAGAGTACTGTAGGGAATAAATAGGAACGTACAGTTCATCAAAAACCATTCTCTTGCAAGCAGTTGTTTCTGTGTCTAACCAACCTTTTAGTTCTATATTAATTCAAAAACTATTAATTAAACACATGTTCTACTCAAGCTTTGTTGCTAAGTGCTAGTATAAGAAGGCAGACCTAATTAAATACGTTAGGTAGCTTATTGTCTAATTGGAAATATAGCCAAGAAAAAAAAATGACATGTGCTTATACACTTACTAGTGCTACGAAATGAAGTACTAAGTTCAGTACAGAATAATAACTAATATAATAGAAGTAATTAATATTCCTGTAGGAGTCAATTTTTCTGAGGTAACTTCTTTATAGTAACTTTAGGCAGACTTGAAGCCATTTAAAAAAAAACAACTTTTTGTTTGATTTTAAAAAATGTGTTTCGATCAATTGTAATAATTAACTATTTTTGTCAACATGTCTGGGCCAATATTTGGTCAAACATTATTCTAGATGTTACTGTGAGAGTGTTTTTGGTGAAACATACATTTAACTCTGTGAATTCTGGGTAAAGTAAAGTACTCTTAAAAATGTGGTGGTCCTCATTTAATCAGTTGAAGGCTTGAATAGAGTTAAAGGGTGATCTCCCACAGCTTGTAGGCCTTCCCCTTCAGAATACACATTAAGCCTCAGCAGTTAAGTGAACTAAATTTTCAAAATATTTCTCTCTCTCTCTCTCTCTCTCTCTCTCTCCACACATACGCGCGCATGCACACACACACACCTTATTGTTTCTTTGTGAAATCCTGACTGGCCCTGGCCGGTTGGCTCAGTGGTAGAGCGTCGGCCTGGCGTGCAGAAGTCCCGGGTTCGATTCCCCGGCCAGAGCACACAGGAGAGGTGCCCATCTGCTTCTCCACCCCTCCCCCTCTCCTTCCTCTCTGTCTTTCTCTTCCCCTCCTGCAGCCGAGGCTCCATTGGAGCAAAGATGGCCGGGGCACTGGGAATGGCTCCTTGGCCTCTGCCCCAGGCGCTAGAGTGGCTCTGGTCGCAACAGAGCAACACAGGGAGGGGCAGAGCATCGCCCCCTGGTGGGCGTGCTGGGTGGATCCCGGTCGGGCGCATGCGGGAGTCTGTCTGACTGTCTCTCCCCATTTCCAGCTTCAGAGGAATACAAAAAAAAAAAAAAAAAGAAAAAAAAAAAAGAAATCCTGACTAATACATGAATATAACCTTAGATTTCTGAAGCCCCTCTCACTTCAAAAGGAGGCCGTGTATGTGTGTATGTGTGTATGTGTGTATGTGTGTGTGTGTTACTAATGATGGGAATGCCGAGAGCATCTGATATATGAATCGATCCATGTGACAGAAGAGTCAAAGAATATTGCAAGGAGAAATGCCAATCCAAATCAGGACTCTAAAAAAAAACACCTTAAGATAGGAAACACAGAAGAATACACTGACATTGGTGTTTCAAAGTCTTTCTCAGCCAAACCACAGATGATTTTTGTAGTCTGGCTACAGCACAATACCAGATATCTATCAAACTGTCTCTGAATGCCTATCATTATTGATCCCCCACTACACTCTGCCTCTTGGTACCCTATGAATGACTCTGCAGGTGACCATATCTAAAGCACTTTTTTTCATATACATCACAATCTAAACCTCTTTCTATAGAGTGGATATCATGAAACTATGGTTTACTTATGTTGTACTCTAGGAAACTAGAGTTATTTTGTAAATAGCACTGCAATGAACACAAGGGTGTGTTTTGCTCTAGGAAACTCTGCAATAATTCATATTTTCTGTTTAGCTTTTTTAACACCCTAACATGCTGGAAAGAGCTTTACAATAGCCTGTAAAGCTCAACTGTTATACACGCATCAATCAAAGTTTGCAGGCATTCTCTGCACTTTTCCCTTCACATCTGATCAAACCACAGTATGTTAATCCAAATCAAATGGTGAAGAAAAATGTTTTTTGGATAAATTTTTAAGTAACTGATGAACCTTAAAATGAAATTTGCTTATTTTTACATCTATTCCTCCTCCTTCACTCACCTACTTTATTTTAAATCAGATTTCAGTTTGAATTGTATTTTTTAGAAATTTTTACTGATTTTATTGGGTGACACTAATAAAATTATATAACTTTCAAGAGTAGAATTTTATAATACATTATATATATCATATTTTATGTTCACCATCCAAACTCAAATGTCTTTCCAACACCATTTATTCTCCCTTTATCTTCTTCTACCTTCTCTCATCCCCTTTTTCGTTTTGTAATCACCATAATGTTGTGTTTCAATGTTCTTTTTCTTTGTTAATCACTTCGATGTTTTCACTGAGCCAGCCTTCATCCCCTCTGACATCTGTTTGTTTTCTGAATCTATGAGTTTATTTCTATTTTGTTTTTTAGTTGATTTTGTTCATTAAATACCACATATAATTAAAATCATATGCTATTTGTCTTTCTTTGACTAGCTTATTTTACTGAGTATAATGATCTCCAGACTCAACTGTGCTGTGGCAAAAGGTAAAACCTCTTTTTCTTCTCTTCCTTTATTTCTTTTTTGGGCTGAGTAATATCCCATTGTGTAAATGAACCACAGCTTTTTTTAGCCACTCATGAACTCAAGAACATTTGGGTTGCTTCCAATCCTTAGCTTTTGTAAATAGCACTGCAATGAACACAAGGGTGCATATATTCTTTGGAATCAGTATTTTGGGTTTCTTTGACTCTGGCTCCATAAGTGAAATCACTGGGTCATACGGCAGTTTCATTTTTAATTTTTTGAGATAACTCCATACTGCTTTTAACAGTGGCTGTATCACTCTTTATTCCCACCAACAGTGCATGGAAGTGTTACTTTCTCCACACCCTCACCAACATTTGTTGTTTGTTGATATATTGATGAAAGCAATTCTAATAATTGTGGGGTGATATTCATGAGATTTTAATTTGCATTTCTGTGGTAATTAGTGGCATTGAACTTTTCTTGTCTGTTGGTCATTGATATGTCTTCTTTAGAAAAGTGTCTATTCAGGTCACTTTTCATACCATACTCAAAAATAAACAAAATGAATTAAATACTTAAATGCTATACTCAAAATCATAAAAATTCTATAAGAAAATATAGGCAGTAAAACCTCAGATATTTCTGGTAGCAATATTTTTTTCTGATATATCTCCTTGGGCAAAGCAAACAAAAGAAAAATAAACAAATGATACTTAGAAAGTGTTTGCACAGCAAAGCACACCATCAACTAAATGAATGGTAGAACATATTCACTGATACACCTGATAAGGGTTAAATCTCCAAAATTAACAAGGAACTTATAAAACTCAACAACAACAAAAAATACAATCTAATTAAAGAATGGGCAAAGAACCTGAAGTTGTATTTTTAGTTGAGACAAATAAAAGAATCTTCATGTAGTACAGATAAAAAAAAATAAGGTAATAGTGAACTGATTTAAATGCACAGCGATGTTATGATAAAGTAGTCTACAGAATAATGAAAAGGAACACATATATATGTACTTCACAAACTCTAATGTGAATAAAAATCACCTAGTTTTAAGTTATGAATCAACTGTATCCCAAGTTTTTAATTTCTAGTATGCTTCTCTTTGATGCTTATCTTTGTGGAACACATTGTGTGTAGTAAAGAGTTACACTGTAGTAATAAGAATCTTCAATGTAATAATGAACAAGGAAATCAAATATGAGTTCTTGAAATGTAAAAACAATATGTGCTATCATTCTGTGAGACTACCATTTGTCAAGCATTGATTATTTACATATTTAACTCTCACAACTCTCACTTATATATTATTATAAATTCCATTTCCAGAGGAGAATATTAATGCACCGAGGCAGTCCTACACTTCTACACAATCCTAGAGTCCCACATTTAGAATCTATGTGATTTTTTTCCTTCTTTTCTAAGGGACAGGAAGGGAAATAAAAAGACAGACTTTTGCATGTGCCCCAACCAGGATTGATACAATGAAACACCTCTGAGGCCGATGTTCTGCCCATCTGAGGCCATGCTCACAACTGAGCTATTTTTAGCACTGAGGAAGAGGTTCCATGAAGCCATCCTCAGCGCAGGGGCAGATGGACTTGCACAATTGAACCATAGCTGTGGAAGAGGGTAAAGGGTTGAGGGGAGAAGGAGATCGTCATCTCTCCTGGGTGCCCTGACCCAGAATCAAACCCAGCACTTCCACACGCTGGGTTTACACTCTACCACTGAGCCACTGGTCAGGACCTTATGTAATTTTTAATAATTATATTGCTTCTTATTCTGAAGACACCACTAATGAATTTTATTATAGTTTCCCACAAAATTAAAACAAAACAAAATAAACTATTACCAACTAATGAAGTTGACCTTGGTAAAAATTTTAGAATGTTATACAAGTCCCTTAATTATACATTCTGTTTTTAAATATTTGAATAACAGTAGCTGTTTCTGAATATATGTTTAAATCAGAGACCTGATGTGATACACATCAAAACCTACATTATTTATAAAAGTCATAAATGATATCAAAGTTTATAAAGGTAACATTATAGAGCCTTAATTTGCAGATTAGCAGAGCTCCGAGGATGAGAGTGTCTCCAAAGATGACAGAGCTCCAAAGATTCCAGTGTCTCAGCCTAACCATTAATGAATGTGACAGTGTGTTTCCACTTTACTGCAAAGATTATGTTGAGAGAATTACTTTCTAATGTGGTATCTTTAGGTTATGATATGTAATAGTTGCAGTTGTACAATTAAAATAATTAGGTTTACAATTTGCATTACCTTGTTTATTGAATTGTATCAATAATCTGCTCATTAATTGAAATCTCTTTATAAGAGAAGAGATAATCTTGTATAAAAAACAAAAGTTGTAGGAGAATTGCATATAATGCTGTAGTTGCTCTGTGATAAGGAAGAGAAGTTATAGACTATTTACATTTCTATGACTCTAACTTATAGTCAATAATTTTGGGCAGCTAATAGCAAAAAACGTTTTGAAGTTATTTAAATTTTACACCCAGGGATATTAAATAAAAGAGTGAGGATATATCTGAAATTAGCTAGGACATTTTTGCCAAGTTAAAAAAAATAATTAAAAGAAACAAGAAAATGAAGAAATATTCAGTTCCAGATAAAAAAGAAAAGATAAAATTTTCAAATTTCTCTTGAAAAGTTCAGCTAAAACCAGCATTATATATAAAAAAATATGAAGAGGTTCTGGAAATTTAAGAGAAATGATGATGATGCTTCTATAAGTGTTCATATTAATACTTAAAGTATTGCATGTATTAACTACTGGTATATGAATTAGAGAAGATAAAAGGATTGATGATTAATGTGAAAAAGACAAAGTGATATGATTTTAGAAAACGTACTTATATAAGAAGATTAATGGATAGTAAATGTTCATAAAACAAAAGACAAAGAGAGAAAGAAAGAATCTGTCTGTGTGTCATTAAACACTAACCAGTCTGAACCCAGCCACAAAAGGCCTGAAGTCAAGCAATGATCATTGCTGCATGCCGTTCTTAGAAGTTGAGGGATCCTACCATGTTTGTGTAGACATCTTTCATATTAACGCTAAACTAGTACTTACTGAAAACACATATGAAAGAAGACTAATATACACAGGCTACTCACTTGTCTAGGTTGTTTTGAATAGCTCCTACACAAGGATTTAACCAAAGGGGGGAAGAAATGCAGGTTGCTGTATCCTGAAAATTACAACAAAGGTTGTTTCCAGAATAACCTTCAAAATTGTAGGTGAAGGTGCTATAAAATATACCAATTATTAACTGTATGATCTTGGTAAAGTTAAGAAACACCTCTCTCTATCTCAATTTTTTCACTTGCACAGTGACAATAAGAGTAGATAGCTTCCTTGACAAAATGATTGTGAAAATTAAATGAGTTCATATATAACTAAATATTTGAAACAATGTCTAGAATATTGGCAATATTGTTATTGCTACTGTCTTTTGGTTCAATCCTATTGAAAATACTTCAGTTTATATGCTGCCCTGTTGTTTCTTGTATCTAACTGTATATTATTTCCCTTGACTAGAAAATTCCTTTTCCTATCTTACCCTGGACAACTATTTGTAATTCTACATTCATTTTTGTTTTCAGCTGTAATAGTTTTCTATGGCAGCATAACAAATGATGACAAACCCTGCATCTTTAAAAAGTCTCTATTGCAGTTTCTGGAAGTCAGAACTCCAGGCAAACCTTGCATGGGTCCCCTGTGCAGTTGTTCAGAGGGCTGCAATACAAGGGTAAACCAGGCAGCTTTTCGTCTGGAGCCTGGGGACATTTTCTAGGCTCATTCAAAGTGTAGGATAAATACAGTTCTTATGATTGCAAGATTGAGGCCCTCAGCTTCCAAAGGCAAACCTTCTTGATAGTAAGTGTACAACATGGCTGATTGCTTCTTCAAATCTATCAATAATGATTCTCTTACTTCTAAACCACCTGACACACCCATATTAATTTCCCTTTTGATTGACTCAATTCCAAGTTATTAGAAGCCTTTAGAAACTTCTTTGTCTGTATTGCAAGTTCTGCCCATAATCGTTAGAGATCAAGCTTCTATTACAAAATAGCAAAGAATAAGTGATGTATGAAGCTCAGAAAGTTATTTCTCACAGTTCTGGAGACTAAAGTCAGAGATCGGGGTGCCAGTATGGTCAGTTCCAGTTGAGACCATCTTCTGGGTTGCAGACTATCAATTTCTCGTCTTATCCTCGCATGGAAGACAGCAGAGAGAGGAAGCAAGCGCTCTCCTGACACAAGAGCACTGATCCCATTCATGAGGGCCCAACCTTCACAATCTCTGGCAGTATCAGAGACCTTACCTGTTACACCATTACACTGTGGTTAGGATTCTAACATATGAATTTGGGGTGACACAAAAATTCAGCGTTTAGCTGAGTATACACTGCTAAGAAGAAAACAAAAATGTTGGAAGGCATCTTACCATTTTAATTACAATAGTTCATCTTTTGGTCTTAATACTTTACTTCCCTCCTACTTTCAGAATATATTAATCTTCATCAAAATTTCTTTAAAAAATCCCATTAGAGCATCAGCTCAAAGTCTAAAACCTTATCATCTATATAATCAAAGTACAGGTCCTAGGGTACCATTAATCCCCATTTATGGACAAATTTAAAGGCCCTTATCATTCCTAGAATACAGTGATGGAACAGGCATAAAATATCAGTTAAAGACAGTTCATAAAGAATACAATAAAATTTACAAATGAGTAACTGGACTCTAAGATCTCTCCCCAAATTTCCCTTGATGCGGTTTCGAGACCTGGACTAATTTTCCATGAATCTCAGCTCTATATCTGATCTCTTGTTTCTACCATTTGAGCCATTTCTTCTTCTTTTTTTTCATGAAGGTATTATGTGTTTGCAGCTGAGTAGTTTTATCATGTACGTTCCTGCCAAAAACACGTTGTGAGGCTGAGAATCTTATTTTATTACATACTCTCTGTGTCCCTTTCTCTTGAGGCTGACAGTAGTTTTGTTGAAACAATTTTCTCAGAAACTCTGTGAGCCTTCATGGCTGTCAAGGGGATTAAATTCATTAGACAAAAGCCAATGCCACAAACCTTCTTGAGCTGATCTTCTCTCTCTCTCCCTGGCTCATGAAGAGATAGCTGAGAGGCAGTGTCCTTAAACTTCCTTCTCCTTTATTTGAGAAGTTCTGTAAATCCAACCCTTAATCTTCTCAAAAGACTCTATGATTCACTGTGTATTCTGAACTTTTGGTCTTTCTGAAATTTCCCCAAAATGATGTATAGGCCTGCATTAGCCTGTTCTCCCTGCCATGATTTCAGCAACCATTTTCAAAAGTTAGCATCCTTTGGTGTCTTGAAAGGCTGAGAATTTCCAAAATTATTCTGTCCTAGTTCCTTATGCTTTTTAATTCTCCCCTCAGTTTATCTCTCTCTTCTCACATTTTACTGTAAGCAGCAGGAAGAAACCAGGCATCATCTTTAACACTTTATTTGGGAATATCCTTAGGTGATTCAAGTTAATTCCATATAAGTTTCTCACTTGATATATTTGCAAGTAACCCCTTTGGTATGTTTTCTGACACTGTATAACAAGGATTTCACCTCCTCCAATCCCTCAAACCCTATGTAATACATATATTCCCCACTTTTTTCTGAGTCTTAATACAGCCTAGTACTCAGATTTGTAAATCTATCCAATTGAGTTAAGCTTTCTCCATTATGCTCTCAAATTCTATCAGAGCTCATTGACCAGTTCCAAAGCTCCTCCCATGTTTTAGGTATTCGGTGCAAAAGCACATCATTACTTTAAAAAAGAATCTGTATTATTTTTCTACTTTTGTGTAATAAATTATGACAGATTTAGCTTCTTAATGAAACAAACACTTTATTTCAGTTCTTTGTGTTAAAGCTGTTTAGCTTTATTTCAGTCTTTGTGTTAAAGCTGTTTAGCTGAATCATGTATTCAGGTTCACAAAGGGCTATAATCAAAATGTTGACTAGGGTACATTTTTATTTGTATTTAAGGGGGTTTTATCTAAATTTATTCAGATTGTCGGTAAAGTTTACTTTCTTATGGTTATATGTTTAGGCTCTCAACTCCTGGAAGTTTCCAACAGCAGAGCTCAGCTGATAGCTTAGGCCTGTTTAGGAAACTACTTTTTGGTGAGCTTAATATCTTACTAATATCACTAAAATATCTCTTCTTCATTGCCAGATAAAAGAGCAAAATGTTGAAAATTTTATCCATCATAGTCATAGGTCCTATCAACACTCAAAAAGTAGAGATTATACAGATCATAGAAATCTTTAGGGGTTCATATTAGAACTCAGCCCATGCATCAACTGAACACTCACTTTTCATTTTCAGTCACTATACTAGAACACTTAATATCTGCAATCCCTGGGGACTGTTTGAATGCACAATGACTAGTGATTTTTTTTTCAGAGACAGAGAGATAGTCAGACAGAGGGATAGATAGGGACAGACAGGAACGGAGAGAGATGAGAAGCATCAATCACCAGTTTTTTGTTGCGACACCTTAGTTGTTCATTGATTGCTTTCTCATATGTGCCCTGGCCGTAGGCCTTCAACAGACCCAGTAACTCCTTGCTCAAGCCAGCGACCTTGGGTCCAAGCTGGTTAGCTTTGCTCAAACAAAATGAGACCGCGCTAAAGCTAGTGACCTCAGAGTCTCAAACCTGAGTCTTCCACATCCCAGTCTGACACTCTATCCACTATGCCACCGCCTGGTCAGGCAGTGACTAGTGCTTTTTGACTACACTTTTCATATGTCCTGGCCAGTTAGTTAATATTCTCAATTCTTTTTAGCTATCAGTTGAAGATAAGGCAAGCCCTCATCTCTCACAAGAAGGAGCACTGTAAATTCTTTATAATTAAGGATGTTTTAATATTCATGATGATATCTCCAATAAAGATGTTCTTATATCTTCACCAAGAATATTGATAATATTACTTTTCCTAACAGATCCAAATAATAGTGATGCCAATGTTTATCAATAGTAGAATGGATGAATACATTGTGTATATTCTTCATACAATGGCATTGTATGCTGCAATAAGAATAAATAAACTACAACTATTCCCAAAATATAGATGATTTTCCAACATACTATATTTAGGGGGAAAGAAAAACATAAATTTGTTCAAATGGTAGGTTTACATTTATATAAAGTTCAAAAGCAGGTTATGTTAAATATTCAAATCAGTATAACCCCAAAAGGAGGGATGATAATGATTGGAAGGGAAATTCAGTGGTGTGGTTATTAATGTTCTATTCCTTGATGTGGGTATTTTATATATGATTTAACTAAATTAGTGAAAATTCAAGGGACTCTATAACTATGAATTTATTACTTCATTCATGCAGTTTACACTTTAATAAATAGTTCAAATATGTGTGTATATATAAAATTAATAACTATAAAATATATAGGAGCAAAATATCCTCAAATAAATACAAACACAAGATAAATGAGTATAATTTTATATGAATATATTTATTATAATTTGTCCTCTGTACATACAATGCTACTGACTTTTAAACTCTTTGACAAATACATTCACACTACAGAGAATTTAGAATTACTTATCAACTGCTACATATTGGTACAGAAGAACATTTTCTGGAATAAAGCTCCCCCTTCATTTCCCATAGATCAGGTAGAAGAAGATGTTCTACCTTGAGGCATTTTGTGTTGTCACTTTCATTTTAACAGAGTTTGGGTTTATCATGGGAGAATCATTGTATGTCTAGTGACAGTTCCATATATTTTAGTGTGTTGGCCTTGTTTTTCTGTATACATTTTTATTAAAGTGCAAAATGTAAATAATGATTTTAAACTCATACACTTGACCTATGGACAAAACAAAATAAATTGTGAAATCATATTTAACCTAAAAATAATTTCCTCGAAAGGTGTTTGTGAATGTCATTAAGTAAACACCAATGCATGATTCAATTTGATTATTGATTGTAATATGTCTTCTAATGGCATCTATTTTGACATAAAAACCTTATTTCAAATTTAGCACTGGGAACTCTTAATTAACATAATGCATTCCTGATTTTCTGTATATATTAACAACTGGTAAAAATTTCATCATTCCAATGGTAGTTTTTGTGTTGAGATGGATTAAAATAATGGGTAGTTTAAACCGATAGTTTCAGAGGTCTTCAATAGTTAACCATTTGCATTATGTTCTTCCTGGTTCCTGACTTTATATCTTCCAATTTTATGTATCCTACTTAGGTGAATCATTTTATTGCTATATTCTATAAACTATATCTATACTCATGACATTTTATTTTAAATCGTAGGGCAATACAACTAACATATTACAATAAACAACCTGAATGACCACAGATTTAACCACAGCATGTACAAATAGAGTGACAGGATTGACTAGCTTTGCCACCTACTTTTGAATCTTCTTAGTTCTTTACCTCTATAGATGTCTATAAATTCTGTGCATTTGTCAAATAAGTACTGCATTACCCTTATTCAATATGTTTAATAAATTTATGTGTCACGGTGATTATTTTTTCATAAAAATTCTCCAGGTCATTCATTTTTTTAACATTCTGGTCATGATTTCTCTATCTTAGGCCACTATGTATGTATGTATATAATTTATGGCTTAAAATTACACTTTGCTTATTTTCCTGGATATATCAATTTTTATGTGTTTAAATATCTTATCAAGGTATTTCAGGGTGTTTTTTCTTTTTTTATTGAGATATAATTGGCATATAACATTGAGTTAGTTTTAAGTGTACAACATAATAATTTGAAATATGTATATATTGTAGAATGATTGACAAAATAATTTTTTTAACACCCAAGGATGTTCTCAAAGATGTTCTTTAGGCCCTGGCCGGTTGGCTCAGCGGTAGAGTGTCAGCCTGGCATGCGGGGGACCTGGGTTCAATTCCTGGCCAGGGCACATAGGAGAAGCGCCCATTTGCTTCTCCATCCCCCCCTCCTTCTTTTCTGTCTCTCTCTTCCCCTCCCGCAGCCGAGGCTCCATTGGAGCAAGGATGGCCCGGGCGCTGGGGATGGCTTCTTGGCCTCTGCCCCAGGCGCTGGAGTGACTCTGGTCGCAGCAGGGCGACCCCCCGGAGGGGCAGAGCGTTGCCCCCTGGTGGGCAGAGCGTCGCCCCCTGGTGGGCGTGCCGGGTGGATCCCGGTCGGGCGCATGCGGGAGTCTGTCTGACTTTCTCTCCCCGTTTACAGCTTCAGAAAAAAAAAAGAAAAAAAAAAAAAAAGATGTTCTTTAGACCCTGGCTGGGTAGTATAGTAGGTTAGAGCATTGTCCTGACACACCAAGGATTAAGTTTAATACTGGTCCAGACATGTTCAAGGATCAACCAGTGAACACATAAATACTAAGTGGAACAACAATTGGGGGTGCCTTCTCTCTCTCTTCCTCTAAAATTGATAAAAATAATTTTTTTAAACAATGTTCTTTAAAGTGATATAGTTTCTATTTGATTTTTCTCCCCACTGTTTACAAACTCTCAATGTCTTTCAAGATGACTTAGAATAAGGTGGAAACTAACAAGACACATAGATACCTTCCTCTGACTCCTCACTAGCAAGAAGCTTACTTTTTACCCTTCTCCTTCACACATTTGAGGACTTACAATGAGTTATTTCACTTTAGAGAATGACAAGACATCTGAGAATCTGCAAATATTGTTCTTCTTTAGGTTTCTGCTTAAATTGGGTTTGGGAGAAAATATTTTTCTTCATGCTCTTCAGTGTGTTAAGAACAAGTTTCAGTTCAGTATTATTGTATATAGGGCTTTGAGAATTGCAGTGGTGCAAAGAGAGAAAATTGAATCATTTTCTCAATGAGAGTTATCTCTGTGCTGCCATTTGCACGAATGCTCTTTTATTGTCCTAAAGAACTAAGCAAAATAAAGCTTTGTGTTTAAAACAAGTGGCTTTTTCCATCATAACAATGTGGTTTAATAGAAAGTGCATGGAGTTTAATGAGTATGTGTCTTGGACTTTATATAACTTTTTTCCTTGCAAGTTTCTTAATTACTCTGTGACTAAAATTCTGAAAAGAAAATCCTTAGTTGTTAGATCTTTATAAAAGTCTTTCCTGATCTGTATTTTTAAACATTAAGGAATTATATTAATAAATTTAAATTAACTAAAATCTTCATGAAATAATATTTCAAATCTTAACTTAAAAAATGCATTTTATTCAAAATTGTTGTCCTTTTCATGCTAAACATTTTTTTCTTTTTTGTGTACACTGTTTTTGCATATTCAATATGTGCTATAAGGTTTAGCACATATCGTTGAGAAAATATTTTATTATGAATAATTTTTTTTATACTTCTAAATCCCAAATTAAAGTAATACCTTTTGGTTGTTGTTTTGGAGTGAATCATGAGTTTTTAATCTGATTACTTTACAGTTGAACTTTTTATGTAAATTTGTGATTTAAAAAATAGATTTTGTCTAAGATATTTTACAGCTAATCTATTTTTGATTGAGACATGTATATTTATGACTGCCATTGGGCTTGGCATTTTTCCTACAAAAATACTACCAGTTAAAAATTTTCAAGACCTAGTTCAGTGTCTTGATTTTCAATACAATCTTATTTTAGATATCTTATATATTTCACTCAAAATGTAACTTCATTACTTGACATATGTCAGACACTTTTTAGGCCTTGAAATAAAAGAGAAAGCAGGACTCATTTTCAATATAATTACAATTTAATGGTAGTAAAGCAAGTGCACAGGTTATGATCTAGCAATAGAATAAGCTATACAAATATAAAAGTATAAAAGATTAGGACCTGGCCTGTTGACTCAGTGGTAGAGTGTTGGCCTGGCATGCAGGAGTCCCGGGTTCAAGTCCCGGCCAGGGCACACAGGAGAAGCGCCCGTCTGCTTCTCCACCCCTCCCCCTCTCCTTCCTCTCTGTCTCTCTCTTCTTCTCCTGCAGCCAAGGCTCCATTGGAGCAAAGTTGGCCCGGGCACTGGGGATGGCTCTTTGGCCTCTGCCTCAGGCACTAGAATGGCTCTGGTTGCAGCAGAGCTACGCCCCAGATGGGCAGAGCATTGCCCCCTGGTGGGCATGCCGGGTGGATCCCGGTCGGGCGCATGCGGGAGTCTGTCTGCCTCCCTGTTTCCAACTTCAGAAAAATACAAAAAAAAAAAAAAGATAAAAGTACAGAACATTATATATTTGTAGGTTTACATGTATGTGCGTATTTTTATGCACATGTAATATCTTTATTTACATGCATTTATGTATTTGTACAAATGCTTATATCATATATTAATTATACATTCTATATTAATATAACTGATATATATTAATCTATTTTATATGTATTATTTGTACAAATTTGCAAAGTGTAGAGCAGAATAGTCTTTATGGGGAGGTAAAAATGGACAGAACCATGAAAAATGTTAAAATGTTATTCAGGGACAAAAATGGAAAAAGTTTCTTGCAGACTGATAAATAGGACACATGTAATAAGTTTTGAAATGATCTTTTATTTTTAATTAAATGTATAAATGGTTACATCATTCAGAATAGATGATGTAAAGATGGAAGCATGACAGGACTGCCAGTGGACAGATTAGTAAATCCATGTGGGCTCTTGTGATTCTAACACATCTTTTCATTTTATTAAGTAGACCAATGTGCCAGTTATTAAGTAATTGCTTCTCAGCATCAAACCAACTCTTCTATACTCTCCATTGGTTTGCTGATGCTGAGGTTGTGCAAACCACATTTTCTTTTACAGCTGAATTTCTGCAAGGCTGTGCTAACAGAAAGTACAGACTGAGACGATAGGGCTGGAAAAGGAGATGAAAATTACATCCCCTATGTACTTCCTATGAATTCCGGTGGTATTTCTCATTCCATGGGCAGCAGACTAGCAACACTTCCTTATACCAGGGGCAGCAATTCATTTTTGAAACAGTGACTGAATCAAGCCTTTCATGTTTACAGTGTGCAGAACCAGCATCACTGTGCTTGACCTCAAAGGTAGAAATACCAGCTATTGCCCTTCAGAAATATGAGTTTCAGCTTCCAGCTGGTGGGAGAGGCTTTTTTCTGAGCTCAGAGATAGAAGCACCAGCCAGGGTGTCATCTATACTTCAGAGGTCTAAATTTTAGTTTCAGAGGCCTCTTCTGGAAAGTTTTAAGTGTGAATTATTATAAGTATCATCTTTCTTTTTATTCTGTTAGCACTAGAGTACATAGCTGCTTCTTACATTTGACACTTCAATGATATGTCAGAGTTCTCCTTTTTAAGTTATCTATATAAAAAAACTTTGTATTTAATTAAAATTTTCTTATCTTTTTTTTTACAAATATCAGTGTTGTCTCTGCTGTTCTTTCTGATTGGGTAATGACTGGCATAACCAATGTTTCTAAAAATCAGGAAATCCTACTTATTCAAGTAAAAGATTTATTGAATGTAATATATGATGGGTATTTCTGGAAATTTTGATTCTATAGTCTGGGTCTGGAGATAGTTGTATTTTTAAGGCAAATCTACATGATTCTGATGACTAGTCAATCTATATGAAGCCATTTACATGTTTTTAAGTGAATCATTTTAGAAAAATCTTTTTAGAGTCCATGACCATTGGAAAAGACTTTACTAGAGGCAAGGTTGGAAGCTTGGTTCCTACTTACAAGGCTTCATTCAGGTGGAAGATGTAGGCTGAGTCATAGAATCAGTGCTTGATAGTTTGAAGGGCCATTCTCAAATATAAAACTAAAGAGTAAGTATAATACCTAGTTAAAAACCAATTATTAGTAGTTCAATTATGTTTCAGTTAAATTTTTTTATGCTTAGATTATATTTGCTCCATAATCTTTCTATATAAATCACAGTTTCCCCAGAGTAATTGAGCTCACATCAATGACAAGAACCAGGGACTCTGTCTTTTGTATGCTAACATTTAACACATATTTGCTGAATCCCCCCCAAAAAAGTTTGATGAAATAAACATACACATATCTACACATATTTATTTATAAATATGTATTTAATATTTAAAGTAATATCTATAATTTGGGTGTATGTATTAAACAACATGTGAATCATGTACAAACATTATTATGCATGTAATCTGCGTTGTATTATGCCACAAGAAAAATTATATAATCAAATATTATCAGAATTTCACTTAAATAGAGCACATGTTTATTATGCTTTTTTTGAGATCTAGTTAAATTTTAAGAACAATTTTAGAGTACACTTATTCTGAAATTTTGTCAATCTCCACAAACTCTCCCTCTGATCCTAGATATTAAAATTTCTTTTTAAGTTAACTGTGTTAACATCATTGCTAATATATTCTCCTGAGCTCAATGTGTCCCCCACTGCTTGTCTCTTTTAGTATTTAATTGCTTCACAGATTCCCAAATCTGTGAATTCAGTAACACTTTACTTTGCTCTCCTGGTGAACCAGTTAGATTTTCAACATGATTTAAACAAAAAATAAAATCCTGACATGAAGAGAGCGCTATGTTAATAAGTAAAAAAGCAGGGGTTCCTAAAACTTTCCATTCTTTCCCTTGATTGGAAGATAAAAGTGAATTAAATAATATCATAGATTTTGTCAACAGATTTACAGTTTCATTTCGAGGGAGTAATGACTAAAAGTCTCTAAGTTTAAATCTCCCCAGTTCAGCATTGCCAAGAATGCACTCACTTAATGAGAGAGAGAGATCACTGTCTCATATTATAAGTAATACAAATTGAAATAGAAATTTCTCTATAATTTTCTAAACCCATTCCTCATTCTCATTTTTTTCTAAGCAATGTTTAAAATAACTAATAAATATGTTTTGTATTAACTTCTTCCATTCTATTGAATAGTGTAAGATCTGAAATTTTGGGTATCTTTATGTCAGCAAACGGAAGAACTAATTGATAAATAAAATTTCAAAATAATATTTTAATTATAAAAGCTAACGAGATGGTAACTTTTACATTGGGAAAATACTTAATTAAAAACATTAGATACATATTTAGAGTGTCAATCCCAAAAGTTCACAGAATGGCATTCTAAATTGATGCCTAATAACCATGATTAATCAGAACCAAATTTAACCTTGAACTATGTTGCTATAGGGTATAAAGATTAACTGAGATCACTGAAATGGGCTGTCTATACCCTAAGACAAGGCCTTACGTTTACTGTGTGAGTGGGGTGTGGCTAGCTGAATGATCTTTTACATGAAACTTTCATATATAAAAATTCTAATGTGACTTTAAACAGCAAAACTTCCCATGGAAAGAGAATATTGACTAAATTTGTATATATTGTACAGATAATTTTGTAAATCAACATCTAATCCCTGAATCTGCTTTTTTAAAATCCACTTTATTTTATTTCTGTTTACATATTTTCATAGTTTTATAACCTATGAGATTTACAATAATGAAAATATGTTTTTTTGTTTTGAATTTAACTTTAATTAAATTTTATTGGGTGATTCTGGTTAACACGATTATACAGGTTTCATGTCCCCAATTCTACAAAACATCCCTATATACTATATTGTGTGTTCACCTACCCAAGACAAGTCTTTGGCCATCACCATTTATCACCACTGTACCCTCCTTGACACCCCTCTCACAATCTCCATACGGAAGTCTGTGTTCATGAGGTTTATTTTGTCTTTTTTTATTTATGTTCCTCCATTTCCCTTACTCAGACCATACTATTCCACTGTATAAATATACTACAGCCTCAGTGGTAGATAGTTAGCACGGCGTGTGGAAGTCCCAGGTTTGATTCCCCGCCAGGAAACACAAGAGAAGCGCCCATCTCTTTCTCCACCCTCTCCCTCTCCTTCCTCTCTGTCACTGTCTTCCCCTCCTGAATGAAAGGCTCCACTGGAGCAAAGTTGGCTCAGGCGCTGAGGATGGCTCCATGGCCTCTGCCTCAGGCACCAGAATAACTCTGACTATAACAGAGAAATGCCCCAGATGGACAGAGCATAGCCCACTAGTGGGCATGCTGGATGGATCCTGGTTGGGCACATGTGGGAGTCTATCTGTCTGTCTTTCTGCTTCTCACTTCAGAAAATAAATAAATAAATAAATATACCACAGCTTTTTTACCTACTTATCTACTGACAGCACTTGGATTGTTTTCAAATTTTGGCTATTGTAAATAACACTGCAATGAACATAGGGGTGCAAATATTTTTTTGAATTAGTGTTTCAGGATTCTTAACATTGCTGAGTCAAAAGACAGTTTCATTTTGAATTTTTTCAGATAGCTTAATAAACTTTTAATATAAAAAACATTATGTTGATTTGCAATCTTATTAATGCTCTGTTCCAACATAAAGTACTGACATGAAGAAAATGTTCTACATCTGCACTGCCCTAAACTGTAGTTATCAGCCACATTTGCCTGCTGAGCACTTGGACTGGGGGTAATATGACTGAACAAGTTAATATTTAATTGTATTTTAGTTTAAGTAAATTAAATTTAAAGTCTCATGTGTTCCATAGTCACTGTATCCATAAAATGGCATGGCTTAGTAGTATTTTTGGTTAACTATATATATTTTTTATTCTTCCAAAGTTCTATAGCCTATACATACATGTTATTTCTGATAAGCTACACATAATAACTTTTCATAATTTATTTTATAGTGACTTCCAATTTGAAGTTATTGGTAAAAAATACAGTTGTTTCAGTTTTAAAAGGAAGAGAAAATATAACAAATGTGTTCTATGTTAAAATAAAAAACACATTATCAAAAGAATTTTTATCATAAGATATTTAAAATTGTTTTTCTACTTTGTTCTCTGTTATGTAATGCATAAATTGAAATAATTAATATAAAATAAGGAAAATGAGCACACATATTAAAAGTGTTTATAGGGAAAAAGATAATGAGAGTATTTATCTCCTGCACATGTAATTCTTAGATTTACATACTTATTATAGATACTCAATTTATTTCTTCATTGTAGACAGTAAAAGTCCAATTTCTAGATTGCATATTTATTTAAATCACTTTATCCAATTGATATTACTACTTAATTTCAAAGAAAGCAACAGAATCAGTTTTCCTCATTGGTAACTGACTTAATTTACACAAAATATGCTACCTCTATGGCCCAGAACATTCCAAAGTTTTTTACTGTGAAGAGAATTTCTCCATATTCTTCTCTATCTCTGTTCTAAATAGTTGGTTTTAGTATTTGAATCTTTGCTTCACAAAATAATTTTCAAAAATATTCTAATAATCTAATCCCAGTGAAACTCACACTCTAAACCAATGGTGGTCAACCTGGTCCCTACTGCCCACTAGTGGGTATTTCAGCTTTCATGGTGGGCAGTAGCAACCAAAGTATAAATAAAAAGATAGATTTAACTATAGTAAGTTGTTTTATAAAGATTTATTCTGCCAAATTTAGCAAAAATCTGACATAAAGTACTTGGTAATTATTATTATATGCTTTAACTTGCTGTAACTCTGCTTTATAAATTTTATAAAGTAAAGTTACTTCCCTACTTTATAAATCACCATTATTATGGAACTGGTGGGTGGTTATAAAATTTTACTACTAACAGATACAAAAGTGGGCGATAGGTATAAAAAGGTTGATTACCCCTGCTCTAAACTCATATTCTATGACTTCTACTACACTTAAGTTAAACAAAATTCTTCTTTTAATTAAAAAAATACAAAAATATATACATATATACACATACTTTTATTCATATATTGTATATACACAAAGTTTCATATGCACATAAATATAAGATGTATCAAAAATATGCAGTGATTATCATATGCAAATGGATTTTAAAAACATAGCATTACTATTCTTATATTTACATGCTTCACAGAATTAGAAAAGTATATACCAGCATTAACAGTAGAGAAACTACATAGATTAACCCTGACATGTAAGAATCAAATTTTTTTAACACTAAATAATTTGTCCTAATGTATTTAAAGATATTCATCAGTAAACATACTTTTAATATTTATGAGATTCTTTGAAGATATATATAACAAAAATTATTAAAATCAACAATTTATCACGTATATATATATTTTTTGTATTTTTTCAGAATTTAGAAGCGGGGAGGCAGTCAGACAGGTTCCCACAAGCACTCGATCGGTATCCACCTACTATGCCCTCCAGAGAGGGTGATGCTTGTCCCATTTGGGGCTTTGCTTTGTTGCAACCAGAGCCATTCTAGCAACCTGATGCAGAGGCCATGGAGCCATCCTCAGTGCCTGGGCCAACTTTTGCTCCAATGGAGCCTTGGCTGCAGGAAGAAAAGAGATAGACAGAGAAGAAGGAAAAGGGGAAGGGTGGAGAAGTAGATGGTTGCTTCTTATGTGTGCCCTGACCGGGAATAGAATCTGGGACTTGCACATGCCAAGCCGATGTTCTACCGCTGAGCCAACCAGCCAGGGCCTCAAGTATATATTCTTTATTAAATCTCACTTTGATGAATCCAGCCATGAGGGTTAACTTATTGATTGATACATTTAGTTTATAAATGTAAATGTATCAATTATTTATATGAAAATTTAGGTTTGGATTTCAATGCTTTTATTTTCTAGTATAATTTCTATAGAAATTACCTTAGAGTATAATTTAAGTATTTTTATTTCTTCTCTAATGGATATTGTATTATTATTTAAATAACAGGTTTATTACCTCTGTAAATAGATGACTTTAAAGTGTTTCCTATATGAGCTTAAAATATATGTCATATTGAATCATTAATTATTAATATTATTATCAAAAAATCTTTAAAAATATT
Source organism: Saccopteryx bilineata (assembly GCF_036850765.1). Classification (NCBI taxonomy): domain Eukaryota; kingdom Metazoa; phylum Chordata; class Mammalia; order Chiroptera; family Emballonuridae; genus Saccopteryx; species Saccopteryx bilineata. The sequence goes on from NC_089490.1 coordinate 289,941,826, forward strand.
TCATTGATTTGAGAGAGAGGGAGAAAAAGGGAAAGAGAGAGAGGCATCAACTCATTTTTTCACTTAGTTGTCCCATTTAGTTGTTCACTTATTTTTTGCTTCTCATTATGTGCCCTGAACAGGGATTGAACCTGTGACCTGAGTGTGCTGGGACTATGCTCTATCCACTGAAACACCCAGCCAAATAAATATTTTTGAAACATATAACTACTGTAAATAATCTCTTAATATTCCTGAATAAACTGTTAAAAAAATTTCAATTGATATAATGATTTTAAATGTCCTAATATTGTAGCTAATAGAATCACTGCTTGTGCCATTGCAATTACCTACTCTTCCATTGCACAAAACCCTCACACCAACACACCCTATTCCCACCCTAGAATTTGTTTTGGCATTTAACTTCACCAGAAATTGATGCTAACTGATAGGAGCGGTAGGACATTATGTTTAAGGGCAGGAAAATAATTAACTTATTCCCTAGCCCTTTATGTAATTGATTTAATATGGTTCTTCTTTGCAGTAGTTTTCCAGTGGAAGTAAGTGTGTCACTTCTCAACTGAGAGTTTATCATGTATTAGTGTCTTTCTATACATTCTCATCTGTTAATTATGTTATTTTCACAACAATCTTAGAAAACACATGTTGAAAGTTAGAAAACTGACTTACTGTTTAGAGCAACTGATATTTTCTGGACTACTATAATGAACATTAAAGTTTGATTTTTGCCCATAATTATTTTCAAATACAGTGTCAATTATACACAAAAAGTATTCTCTCATTATAGTATTCTTTGTTTTGACAATAAGTATGTTATTTAATTTATAAAAATTATTATGTGATTGAAAATTTGTTCTAAACAATGAAAAATAAAACACACAAAATGAATTATTTATCCACTAAGGAAACCACAGTTAAAAGGCTATGACAGCACGTCCACCACTATTGATATTAGTTTATATTTGTTGGTTCAATTTTCATTCATTATGTGAAATGATGGAAAGATGTTTTTAAACTTGCTTTTGATAAGGACATGAAAATAATTCCTTTTAATACCAAAATAATTATAAATAAGATCAACTAGCTTAATAAGCATATTTGCCTAATATACAATATAACAAGTTTTTTAAAAAGTGTGTTTGTTTTCAGGTCCTACTCCAGGAGTTTCTGTTATACTTCAGAACTTTAAATAAAATATTTGGGATATTATTGTATTTAAAAATAATTTCTTTCATACATTTACCAAAATGTGTTATAATTTTACTAAATTTGCAAAATGTCTTATATTTAGGATCCATTTTGCCTTTAACAACTTACCAATAAAAATATGGCTAGCCATTATAAGTAGCAAAAAAAAATAGAGCCTCTTCATTTCAGTATGACCTTTCTATTTTCTATTAGTCAGGTGTCGAAGAAAGAATTTCTGTCCTTTAGAAAGAAAAGCTATCTCAACTGTTTCATATTTAGTAATCTGAATTAATCATCAAGACCATACTAGATCTTTCCTTTGGTTATTTCAGTTTATAAAATACAAACTTGAACCTGACTTGCAGTGGCACAGTGGATAAAACGTCAACCTGAAATGCTGAGGTTGCAGGTTCAAAACCTTTGGCTTGCTTGTTCAAGGCACATATGGGAGTTGATGCTCCCAGCTCCTCCCCCCTCTTCTCTGTTTCTCTCTATCCTCTCTCTAAAATGTATAAATAAAATCTAAAAATGAAAACCTTCTTTAAAAAAATAATACAAACTTTGTCTTGGACAGTGGCTTAGTGGATCAAGTATCACCAAGGTCACAAGCTCAAGATGGAGTCACCAGTTAGAACCCAATCAGAGAATATATCAGAAACAATCAATGGCAAAACTAAGTGGAACAGAGTTGCTATTTCTCTCTTCCTTTCTCTCTCTCTCTCAAAAAAAATACAACCTTGAAAAAATATATGAATAGAAAATTATGGACAAATCAATACATAACTTAATTAAAATGGCTTTCTTCATAATTGTCAAAATTCAGAGGCAAGCAACATGTCTTTCAGTAAGGAACAGATAAACTGTCATACATTCAGACAATGGAATATTTTTCAGATCTAAAAATAAATGAGCTTCAAAGCCATAAGAAGACATGGGGAATCTTAAATGCATATTACTAAGTAAAACAAACCCAATTTGAAAAGCTACATTCTGTATGATTTCAAGTATATGACATTTTAGAAAAGACAAAACTATGAAGACAGTAAGAATTTCAGGAGTTGGCAGGTGTTGGGGTTAGGAAGATAAAAATGAGAACATGGGATTTTTAGGGGCATAAAAATACCCCTAAATGATATCATTATGATGGAAATATGTTATACATTTGTCCAAACCCAGTGGATGCACAACACCAAGAATCATTACTAAGATTAACTATGAACTTTGGGTAATTATATCAATATAAATTTTTATTTGATTTAAAAAAGTATGATTCTGTGAGTGATGTTGATAATCAAGGAATTTATGTGTGTGTGAGGTGGGGTGGAAGATAGGGTACAAATATTGATCAACTTACTACCTATGCAACTTACACCACTTGACTTTATGACCACAATCCCTAGCCATGACTGTTCCACGTCTGGCAGCGCAAGCGTTGTCCAGCTGGGCCAATGACAGTGCAGACCAGCTTCCGACAGCACTACCATAACCGCGTGCACCATTTCAACTGTTATCGCAGACTCGGTACAGCAATTTGTGTTTTGTGTCTTGGATATTTTTCATCAAACCCCTCCCAAGATAGCTACCAAGAGGAAATTGTCTTTGCAAATATTAAACCAGTTGTACTGGTAATGCAGTGTTTTACTTAAATCTGACAAATGTAAAAATAAGAAACAAAATGGTGTAGAGATGATACAAATGGCATAAAATGAACAAAAAAAATTATGATATATAACAATAATGAAAGAAAATTATGATAAAATATGACTTAAAGATTTTTATAACATTTCAGAGTACTGTACATATAGCCTAATCAATTTATGACCAAATCGTGTTTCAACCGTTTGTCTGAACCAATCATGGTCGTAAGTCGAGCACTAGCTGTATATGGAAAATCTTTGTATCTCCATCTCAATTTTGTTATAAACCTAAAACTACTTTAAAAATATTTTTTTTTAAATATAATGCACAGAAATTTTTAGGTAATTAAAAACTAACTAATTCTTTTTTTTTTCTCTTTATATTTTTCTGAAGTGAGAAGCAGGGAGGCAGAGAGACAGACTCCTGCATGTGCCTGAATGGGATTCACTGTGCATGCTTGCCAGGGGGCAATGCTCTGCCCATCCAGGACATTGCTCAGTTGCAACTGGAGTCATTCTAGCGCCTGAGGTGGAGGCCATGAAGCCATCCTCAGTGCCAGGGCCAACTTTACTCCAGGGGAGCCTTGACTGCAGGAGCGGAAGAGGAGATAGAGAGGAAGGAGAGGGTGAAGAGTGGAGAAGCAGATGGGCACTTCTCCTGTATGCCCTGGCCCGACTAACTAATTCTTATGTTGCCTAATAAAAAGATTTGTATTTTCCAACAGAATACAGTTCCATAATAAAAGCAATCATTACATTTCAGAACCTCATGACAATCAGAATTAAAACTAAATATAATGACAATAAAACACTGTATGCTACAGTGTCTTCTATTATAAATCAGAAATTATTTCTAGGCTTAAATTTATATACATAAATATTTTATAAATCTATAATATATATTATATACAGTATATAGATAAATATTTTATAAATTTATATTATATATGTATAATTATACATATATATGTATTATAAATTTACATATAAATGCAATAGATATTTATATATAACATTATACATATCTTATATATATATAACATATAGTATATAATAAATATACATTCAAACAATTTTACCATACTACAAAGAAATTTCATGCCAGTTATTTTTAAAAAAGTGAAACTGTAATAAATGTACTACACAATGTGCAATTTTAAAAATAAGGTAAATTGGAGGTGAGGGCTTCTTTAGGAGAATATGGGAACTCTCTATACTAATAGCTTACTTAAAATTGCTCCAAAAATAAAGTTATTTTAAAAAATGACATGATGCCATTTGGTTTTATAATTTAATTGACATACGTAGTTTAATAATTAAAATAGGCAATGGGTGGAAATTTCTGTGAAGCTTATTTTATTCTGATGGAAACTCATCGGTCCCATACTGTACTCCTGTCTCTGTGTCTTCTTCTGTGTTACTCTCAGTATTTCTTACTGTCTACACTCCATTAGAACAGAAATTCTCCTCACTGGCATGAGTTCCAACACTTGAAAATCTTTAGGGAGGATTGCAATGTGCCATTTGGGGTTTTGTGATAATTTTTCATAATCTCTGAACATGATCTGTCTAGGTGTTTTTACTCATCACCTTAGCTACCAATTATCTGTTTCTTAACCAAAACTGAGCTTCAATTTAACATTATGTTACATCTGTATATGTATATTATTATCTTCTAAATTACTTTCTTTTTCTTCAGTTTAATATAACCTTGATACATAAAACCATATTTCTTTTTCATAACTGGTGTATGATAAGCATAAAGCAAGGAAATAAATATTTGTCAAATGAAAATTAATAAACTGTTTTGCAAGGCATTCTGCAGAATTTCAAGAGATTCAAGAATAACATGTCACTGAAGTTACTCAAAACATGTTTACTAATTCTTTTTGACCTTTAAAAACTAATACAATAAGCAATATGGATTCTTTTTTTTTTATAAGTAATTTTATTTTTTTAATGGGGTGACATCAATAAATCAGGATACATATATTCAAAGATAACAAGTCCAGGGTATCTTGTCGTTCAATTATGATGCATATCCGTCACCCAAAGTCAGATTGTCCTCTGTCACCTTATATCTTGTTTTCTTTGTGCCCCTCCCCCTCACCCTTTTCCCTCCCCCATTCCCCCCTCCCCCCCCGTAACCACCACACTCTTATCAATGTCTCTTAGTTTCACTTTTATGTCCCACCTACATATGGAATAATGCAGTTCCTGGTTTTTTCTGATTTACTTATTTCACTTCGCATCATGTTATCAAGATCCCACCATTTTGCTGTAAATGTTCCGATGTCATCATTTCTTATGGCTGAGTAGTATTCCATAGTGTATATGTGCCACATCTTCTTTATCCAGTCATCTATTGACGGGCTTTTTGGTTGTTTCCATGTCCTGGCCACTGTGAACAATGCTGCAATAAACATGGCGCTGCATGTGTCTTTACGTATCAATGTTTCTGAGTTTTGGGGGTATATACCCAGTAGAGGGATTGCTGGGTCATAAGGTAGTTCTATTTTCAGTTTTTTGAGGAACCACCATACTTTCTTCCATAATGGTTGTACTACTTTACATTCCCACCAACAGTGTATGAGGGTTCCTTTTTCTCCACAGCCTCTCCAACATTTGCTATTACCTGTCTTGCTAATAATAGCTAATCGAACAGGTGTGAGGTGGTAACTCATTGCTGTTTTGATTTGCATTTCTCTAATAGCTAACGAAGATGAGCATCTTTTCATATATCTGTTGGCCATTTGTATTTCTTCCTGGGAGAAGTGTCTGTTCATATCCTCTTCCCATTTTTTTATGGGATTGTTTGTTTGTTTGTTGTTGAGTTTTATGAGTTCTTTGTATATTTTGGATATTAGGCCCTTATCTGAGCTGTTGTTTGAAAATATCATTTCCCATTTAGTTGGCTGTCTGTTTATTTTGATATCAGTTTCTCTTGCTGAGCAAAAACTTCTTAGTCTGATGTAGTCCCATTCATTAATTTTGCCTTCACTTCTCTTGCCTGTGGAGTCTAATTCATAAAATGCTCTTTAAAACCCAGGTCCATGAGTTGAGTACCTATGTCTTCTTCTATGTACTTAATTGTTTCAGGTCTTATGTTTAGATCTTTGATCCATTTTGAGTTAATTTTTGTACAGGGGGAGAGACTGTAGTCCAGTTTCATTCTTTTGCATGTGGCTTTCCAGTTTCCCAGCACCATTTATTGAAGAGGCTTTCTTTTCTCCATTGTGTGTTGTTGGCCCCCTTTATCAAAAATTATTTGACTATATATATGTGGTTTTATTTCCGGACTTTCTATTCTGTTCCATTGATCTGAGTGCCTATTTTTCTGCCAATACCATGCTGTTTTGATTGTCGTGGCCCTATAATATAGTTTGAAGTCAGGTATTGTAATGCCCCCAGCTTCATTCTTTTTCTTTAGGATTGCTTTGGCTATTCGGGGTTTTTTATAGTTCCATATAAATCTGATGATTTTTTGTTCTATTTCTTTAAAAACCATCATTGGAAGTTTGATGGGAATTGCATTGAATTTGTATATTGCTTTGGGTAATATAGCCATCTTGATTATATTTATTCTTCCTAGCCAAGAACAAGGAATATTCTTCCATCTCATTATATCTTTTTCAATTTCCCTTAACAATGGTTTATAGTTTTCATTATATAAGTCCTTTACATTCTTTGTTATGTTATTCCTAAAGTATTTTATTTTTTTTTTGTTGCAATCGTGAAGGGGGATTATTCTTTTGAGTTCTTTCTCAGTTGTTTCATTGTTGGCATATAGAAAGGCTATTGACTTCTGAATGTTAATTTTGTATCCTGCGACCTTACTGTATTGGCTTATTGTTTCTAGTAGTCTTTTTGTGGATTCTTTGGGGTTTTTCGATGTATAGGATCATATCATCTGCAAAAAGTGATACCTTTACTTCTTCTTTTCCGATATGGATGCCTTTTATTTCTTTGTCTTGTCTGATTGCTGTGGCGTAGAACCTCTAGTACCACATTAAATAAGAGTGGAGAGAGTGGACAACCCTGTCTTGTTCCAGATTTAAGGGGGAAAGCCTTCAGTTTAGTGCCATTTAACATGATATTAGCCTGATGGTTTATCATATATGGCCTTTATCATGTTGAGATATTTTCCTTCTATACCCATTTTGTTGAGAGTCTTAAACATAAAATTGTGTTGTATTTTATCGAAAGCCTGTTCTGCATCTATTGATAAGATCATGTGGTTTTTGTTCTTAGTTTGTTGATATGGTGTATTACGTTAACCGTTTTACGTATGTTGAACCATCCTTGAGATTCTGGATGAATCCCACTTGATCATGATGTATTATTTTTTTAATATGTTGTTGTATTCGATTTGCTAGTATTTTTTTTAGTATTTTAGCATCTGTATTCATTAGAGATATTGGTCTGTAGTTTTCTTTTTTTGTGCCATCCTTGCTGGTTTTTGGTATGAGGGTTGTGTTGGCCTCATAAAATGTGTCTGGAAGTATTGCTTCTTCTTCAATTTTTTGGAAGACTTTGAGTAGAATAGGAACCAAGTCTTCTTTGAATGTTTGATAAAATTCGCTGGTATAGCCGTCAGGGCCTGGAATTTATTTTGGGGGGGTGGATTTTAATGGTCTTTCTATTTCTTCTCTACTGATAGGTCTGTTTAGGCTTTCTGCTTCTTCTGGACTCAGTCTAGGAAGGTTGTATTTTTCTAGGAATTTATCCATTTCTTCTAGGTTGTTGAATTTAGTGGCATAAAGTTTTTCATAGTATTCTACAATAATTCTTTGTATATCTACGGTTGTCCCGTGGTGATTTCTCCTCTTTCATTTTGGATTTTGTTTATATGAGTTCTTTCTCTTTTTTCCTTGGTAAGTCTTGCCAAGGGTTTTGTCAATTTTATTGATCTTTTCAAAGAACCAGCTCCTTGTTCTATTAATTTTTTCTATAGTTTTTCTGTTCTCTAATTCATTTATTTCTGCTCTGATTTTTATTATCTCCTTTCTTCGGCTGCTTTTGGGTTGTCTTTGTTTCTTCTTTTTCTAGTTCCTTAAGGTGGGAGTTAAGTGGTTCACTTGGGCTCTCTCTTGTTTGTTCATATATGCCTGAAGTGATATGAACTTCCCTCTTATCACTGCTTTTGCTGCATCCCATAGATTCTGATATGTCGTATTGTCATTTTCATTAGTCTGTATAAATCTTTTCATCTCTGCACTTATTTCTTCTTTGACCCATTCATTTTTTAAAAGTATGTTGTTTAATTTCCACATTTTTGTGGGATTTTTTTCCTCTTTTTTGCAGTTGAATTCTAGTTTCAAGGCTTTATGATCAGAAAATATGCTTGGTACAACTTCAATTTTTCTGAATTTGCTGATGTTGTTTTTGTGGCCCAACATATGGTCAATTCTTGAGAATGATCCATGTACACTGGAGAAAAATGTATACTCAGTCACTTTGGGATGAAATGTCCTGTAGATGTCTATCATATCCAGGTGCTCTAGTGTTTTGTTTAAGGCCACTATGTCTTTGTTGATTCTCTGTTTGGATGACCGATCTAGAGCCGTCAGCGGTGTATTGAGGTCTCCAAGTATGATTGTATTTTTGTCAGTTTTTGTTTTAAGGTCAATAAGTAGCTGTCTTATATATTTTGGTGCTCCTTGGTTTGGTGCATATATATTAAGAATTGTTATGTCTTCTTGATTCAGTGTCCCTTAGACATTATGAAATGGCCATTTTTTATCTCTGAGTACTTTTCCTGTCTTGTAGTCAGCATTATCCGATATGAGTATTGCTACACCTGCTCTTTTTTGGATGTTATTTGCTTGGAGTATTGTTTTCCAGCCTTTCACTTTGAATTTGTTTTTATCCTTGTTACTTAGATGAGTTTCCTGTAGGCAGCATACAGTTGGATTTTCTTTTTTAATCCATTCTGCTACTCTGTGCCTTTTTATTGGTGAGTTTAATCCGTTTACATTTAGTGTAATTATTGATACTTGTGAGTTCCCTATTGCCATTTATATCTTGCTTTCTGTTAGTTTTGTGTCTTGTTTGATCCTTCTCTTTCGTTTTTCTATCTTTTGTTTTTATTTGGTTGTATTCCATACATCTTTCCTCTGTTGCTATCTTTTTTATCTCATGTGCTTCTGTGGTGGTTTTTTTCAATGGTGGTTACCTTTGAGTAATGAAAAGGGTCCCTACCCTGTTCATTGTAGCAAACTATTTTGTGAGTACTTTTGCACTCCATCGTCCTTTGCTACTGTTAATCTCCATCTTCTCCCCCTCTTTCTTTTTGTTGTTGTCACAGTTTAAATTTGGTTTTATTGTGTTCTTCTTGGAGCTTTTACTTGTGGCTCTGTTTTTTTTTGTTCTTTGTATCTGATTGGAGAACCCCCTTTAGTAATTCCTGGAGTGGGGGTTTTCTGATGATAAATTCCCTCATCTTTTCTGTATCTGTGAATGTTTTTATTTCTCCTTCAAATATGAAGGATAGCTTTGATGGGTACAGTATTCATGGCTGAAAGTTTCTCTTTCAGGACTTTAAATATTGGGGTCCACTCTCTTCTAGCTTGTAGAGTTTCTGCTGAGAAATCTGATGATAATCTAATGGGACTTCCTTTATATGTTGTATTCTTCTTTTCCCTGGCTGCCTTGAGAATTTTTTCTTTGCTGTTAGTTTGTGTCAATTTCATTATGATATGCCTTGGAGTAGGTTTGTTGGGGTTAAGAAAACTCGGTGTTCTGTTTGCTTCTTGAATTTGAGGCTTTAGTTCTTTCCACAGGCTTGGGAAGTTCTCATCTATTATTTGTTTGAGTATGTTCTCCATTCCATTTTCTCTCTCTTCTCCCTCTGATATACTTATTATTCTTATGTTATTCTTTTTGATGGAGTCAGATAATTCTTGTAGGGCTATCTCATTTTTTTTAATTTTTGAGTCTCTTTCTTCTTCTCTCTGTTGTGCCTCAAGTTGCTTGTCTTCTATTTCACTAATCCTCTCTTCTATCTGACCTGTTCTATTAGCTAAGCTTGTTACTTCGTTTTTCAGCTCGTGAATTGAGTTTTTCATCTCTGTCTGATTTGTTTTTATAGTTTCAATTTCCTTGGACATATATTCTTTGTGTTCATTGAGTTGTTTCCTGAGCTCCCTAAATTGCCTTTCTGTGTTTTCTTGTATATCTCGGAGGATTTTTAGGATTTGTATCTTGAATTCTCTGTTATTTAGCTCCAAGGTTTCCAATATATTAAATTTTTTCTCCATAGATTTTTCCTCATCTAGCTGTGTTACCTCTCTTTCTTTTGTATCCATGATATTCGATTTTCTCTTCCTTAATGGCATCTGAGGGTGGTTTTGTTGATAGTATTAATGAGATTTAATAAAGAATAAAAAGTTAAAAAAAATAAAAAATCAAAAAGAGTTGTTTTTTTTTAAAAAAATTAATAATGAAATAAAGAAAAATAAAATAATAATTTTTAAAAAAAAGGAAATTATTCCCCCCCTCCTTTTTTCCTCTCCTCTCCCCTTTTTCTTGAGAAAATCTTGTGGTGAACTGTGAATTATAACAAATAATGCCTGTGATGGAGGTCCTGAATTGGGGAAAAGTAATAAACGGGCAAAAAAAAAAAAAAAAAAGAAAAAGGGGGGCGGTATGGACCCACAAAAAGCAAATAAGGAAAAAATTTGGGTCAAGAATAAAATGATTTGCTTTTAGGTGTTGGTTGTCTAAGAGTTATGATGAGAGGAATAAGAGGAGAACAGAAAAATGGGGGGACAAATTAAAAAAATACTATTGTATTTAGTGGAACAAGAACTAGATAAAATGGAGAGCCAGGGATGGGAGCACTGCTAGTGAGTTAAAAAGGTGAAGTAAAAAACCCCAAAATGTCACAAACATAAGTTTGAGTCCCAGATAAGATAATTTGTTTGTTATTGATGTTTGAATGAGAGGAGATGTAAAGGAGAAAGGAAGAAACTAATATAGAGGGAGAAAAGAAAGAGAGAGAGAGAAAAAAAGAGGGAACCAGTAAAAGAAGAAAAAAGAAAGGAGAGAGAGAGAGTTAAGGGTTTTGGAGTGCAACCCTCATAGAGAGAAAGGAAGAGGAGAAAAAAGATAATGGGAGATGTAACACTTATGGGTAGTGTAGTTCAAGGAGAGGAGAGAGTAAGACCGGCAGAGAGTTAATCGGCCAAATTGGAGGAGGAAAAAAAGTATCAAGAATGAAGATAAGAGAAACAAACGAACAAATATAATAAAATGGGATAGGTTATAAAGTCTGCAGATTATTCTTGATTTTGAGAGGTTATCTTCTTGTTTTTTCTTTTCTCTCCCTCTTCCTGGTCGGTGACTCTGTACCCCAGGTTCTGCCCCTTTGGCATGCTCAGGTAGAGGTTTGCAGTTGATAAGTCTCTATGGCAATGTCATGTATTGTGCTTTAGTCTCGTTGGGAGTCAAGGCTCATTAGCATTCATAGGCTCCGACAGTGAGAGAGTCTGTGTTCCTGGAGCCTTTCTTCTAGTCTTTCCTTCCTCAATTAGTAGCCTGATAATCCAGCTATGGGGTTGTTGCTGCCTCTGCCTGGATAGTAAGAGGTTCAAAGAGCTGGCAACTCTCCACTCTATTCCCACTGAGTACAGGGCTCTGGGTAAGGCTCAGTCAGTCAGAGCTGCTAGCATAATCAGGCGGGCTTTCCGCTCACTCAAAGACCTCTGGCTCTGCCACTCTGTCCGGTAACACAGGCGGGCACCCACTTCCGGGGTGCTTGGAGGAAACTCTCATTCACTATCTGCGTGCGCAGACCAGGATATCCGGCCAGTAGTCTCACGCTCTGAGTGAAACCCCCAACCGCATGGAAATTTGCAGCGCTGGAATTCGCTCTCTCTCCGTCCCCGTGCGCGGCTTTTGCAAGGCGCTGGGGCGGCCCGAGATTCCGCTTTTGCCCACACAAAGGCCCCTGACTCTGCCCCTCTGTGCGATAACACGGGCGCGCACTGCCGAGGCACTCTGAGGAATTGCTCACTACCTATCTGCGCGCGCACACCAGGATATGAGGCCGGCCGCGTTTCCCTGAGTGAAACCCTCACCAGCACGGAAAATTTCCACCGTTGGAATTAGTTCTCGCTCCCTCCCGTGCGCGGCTTTCCCAGGGCGCTGGGGCTGCCCAGAGATTCTGCTTTCGGCCCACAGAAAGGCCTCTGACCCTGCCTCTCTGTGGGGCAACACGGACACCCACTTCTGGGGCTTAGGAAGAGATCTCTCGCCCACTAACTGCGCACCAACCAGGAGAACGGGTAAAATGGCTGCCCTGCTTGTCTTTCTTTGTTTGGGTTTGGCGCGAGTGTTAGCTTGTATTGCCCGGGTTGCCACAGGATCAGATTTTCCTCGGCTTGGATCTGTGTGCCACAGCCTGGTTCGGCCGTTTGTGCCGCGGCGGCCTGGATCTATTCACCCCCTTTGCCCGCCTCAGTTTCTATATTCACAGTTACCAGAGAAAGCCGCCCTGTTTAGGTTAGTGAGGAAGGCGGAGCATTTCTTACTCCCTATTTCCTGCAGGATTTGGTTATATATTTAGCCAATTTTTCACTCGACCATACCTTCGGGTGTATTGTGAAGCATCTGGAGGCTCCAAGTATAGGTTTTTCTGTTTCTGGTTGAAGATCTTGTTGAGTTTTGGGGGAGATTTATCGGTATCGCTTCCTACTCCGCCATTACTCTGACGTCATCTCCCGGATTCTTTTTCTTAATATGCTATTAAAGCTATCCATAGAATTCAGAATTTTCTATATCTTAATATATATTTTAACAAAATAAATAAGAAATAAGTAACTATTTAAATTTTGTAAGACAATTCTTTTTAAAGAAACATAGTTGAGGGTAGGTACTTCTAGTTAACCTAGTTTACTAAACAGAGAGAATCTTTCAAGTCAATACTGTTTCTCAATAATAAAATATAAAAGCAAAGTGTTTCCATATCTATTGAAACTATACCCAAGAGGAAAATTTCTAAATGGATAGAAGAAAAAGGGAACTCAAAGTTAGGTGGTGAAGAACTCATTGATTCTAAAACAGCTTGTAGGTATCAAAAACAGATAGATATCTTCAATGTTTCTAATTTGACCAAATCTTAGTGTAAATGGGCAAAAAGTCTTGGAAAGCTGTATTCCTTGTACATGTGTTGGAAGCAATGAGCAAATACACACATAGAAAAACTAATTAGAGTCTTTTAAAAGTGCGACCTTTAAAACAGTCAATTATCAGAATAGATGTATTTACTTTCACAGGAAAAAACTCCAACTGAAAATTAGCTTTTTATAACTCCTAAAAATATATACTGGCATAAGAGAGTGTGAAGAGAAAAACAAGTTGGACCATTTGAAGTGCAATAACTAGAAAAGAATTAGACTATCCCCAAAGACTTAAAAGTAATTATGTTAAAAGTGTTAACAGAAGGAATTTTGGTGCTTTAAAACAATGAGAATTCTGAATTATACTAATTTACTCAGTGAAGCAGCTGTTGAAGATGGGGTGGAGTGGGGGTGCTGTGTAAAGGCGTTAGAAAGCTGATGAGACTTGAAGTAAGCACTCGTTCCTTCAAAGAGCAAGGAAACCAGAACTCGGAAGACACGTGGAGAATAGGGCGGGAGAGTCTTAGGCAGGAGAGTCTTAGCAGAGAGCATTAGAGCCACTGGTGTACAACAGAAAATTTGGAGTTTATATCATTTAAAGTGGCTACAAGTTGAGAGACAAATTTGGAATTAAGGGAACTGTAGAGAAGTAAAAAAAAATCTGTATACTCTCTTACCTTGAATCATTTGCCAAAAATTAAAAAAATAATAAAATAAATTAAAGTTAAGAAAGTGTGCCTACAAAGTATAAGGCATGATGAAATCCAGCTGAAAACAAATTCTTGGAGGTTAAAGAATTCTGCAGCGAGCTAAACACTTCAAGATGTTAGCAAGAAGGAAGTGATTTTTTGTTTGAATCAGGAAACACTGTCTCTGGGGAATCATTCAGAATTTCAGCTATTAATTCTAAGAGGTCGCATTCTGTGACCTAGGCAAACTGAAAGAGACCATCAATCTTGCAGATCCCTAAAATGAACCCTCTGTATGATCAGAGTGATTACTAGAAAACAAATTACTAGCAAGAAGGGGAAGAACTTAACTGTCTCTATTAGATTGTTTTCTTCAGAGCTTCTGTATATTTTAAAACACCAAGTTTGGTGAAAGAAAAATAAAAAACTTGATTGAAAATAAAAATCAAACCCTGAAAAAAGAGAAACGCATATTCATAAAATCCAAATAAAGATATTCTGAGGCAAAATGTTGAAATATTTATTGTATGTATGCTAAAGAAATAAAGAATTTTGCAGAATCTATAAAAATAACCAAATCAAAATTTAATTTATTCTAGATATTTCATGATTTTTGATACAAGACAGTGTGTTCACCTAATATTATGTTTACTGATTTCATGTGATCCAACATTGTTTACTTTTTAATCATCAACAATTGATTTTTGTATATTGATCTAGATCCTGTAACCTTGCTATATTTACTTATTCTAAATAGTTGATTTATGTATTCTTTGGAATTTTCAAAAGTTAGCTTCTGGGGTATCGGTATTTTCTCTGTGTGTGTCCTGGTTACTCAGTTGTATTCATTTTATTCTTTAAAAAAGTACTTCAAAAAGTGCCTGTGCAGGCTTGCTTGTACACTGGATTTGCATATGAAAAATTGTGGAAATAATTGGAGGCCTGTGATAATTGCATCTTCCCCCAGATAAAAACAAAAGTTCAATGAAGGTTTTCTCCTTTATGATTAAAAAGCTGGTTGATTGCTAAATAATTAGTTTGTTTTGGGCTTGGTAACTTTTTTAGCCCTTAATAATATATGCATTGTTTACTGAGGGCTGAATTAAATTTCTTTGTAACCTAATTAAAAATTACAAGGCAGAAAGTTTTTCTCAGAAACTGTGTATCACGGAAGTAATTCAAGGTTCATAAAGAGAATCTAGGTATCTGAGTTTCTGCTCCCACTCACTTCTGTTGATTTGAGCAATATGACTTAAAATGCTTGAATTTAGGTTTAATTTATGCAATTATTTTTGGTTGTGTTTATATAACATATAGCTATCTAGGTCATAGAAATCCTGTAAATATATACTAAGTCAATTATATTTTATTTTATTATTTTTTATTGACTTCATTGGAATGATATTGGTTTACAAAACCATACCGTTTTTAGCTGCACAACTCAATAAACCACTATCTTTCCACCACATCATGTACCATTCCTTTCTGTCTCCATTTTCCCTATCTCTGCCCACTGCCAACCCTCTTTACCTCTGGCCATCACCACACTGTTGACTGTGTCTTTGTGTTATGTACATATGTTTTTTGGCTAATCCCTTTACTTTTATTCTTCCAGCCTCCTCAAACCCAACCCCTCTGACTGCTGTCAGCCTCTTTCTTCCATGTGCTCATGCTTCTGTGTCTACTTTGTTCATCAGTTTATTCTGTTCATTAGATTCCACACAGAAGTGAGATCATATGGTATTTGTCTTTCTCTGACTGGCTTATTTTATTTAATATAATAATATCCAAGTCCATCCATGATGTTATGAAACTTAAATTTTCCCTTTTCATGGCTGAGTAGTATTTCATTGTGTAAAGGAATCACAGTGTGTTTTTTTCCCCACTCATCCAATGATGGGCACTTGAGCTGTTTTCAGATCCTGGCTCTTGTAAATAATGCTGCAATTAGCATAGATGTGCACGTTTACTTTCAAATTAGTGTTTCAGAATTCTTAGGATATATTTCCAGGAGTGGATTGCTGTGTTAAAAGACCGTTCCATTTTTAATTTTTTTGAGTGACTCAATTCTGTTTCTCATAGTGGTGGCACCAATGTGCATTCCCACCAAAAGTGCACAAGGTTTCCCTTTTCTCCACATCCTTGCCAGCACTTGTTGTTGTTTTTAATTGATGAAAGTCATTCTGTCAGATTTGAAGCTATATTTCATTGTGGTTTTAATTTGCACGTCTCTGATGACTAGTGACATTGAGCAATTTTTTTATGTTTATTGGCCATGTGCTTATCCTCTTTGAAGAAGTGTATTCAGGTCTTTGACCATTGTTTTAATTGTAGTGTATGTCTTCCTGGTGTTGAGTTGTATGATTTTTTAATAAATTAGCCTCATCAGATATATTGTCAAATATGTTCTCTCCCATTCAGTAGGTTCTCTATTTTGTTGCTGGTTTCATTTGCTGTGGAAGGCTTTTTAGTTTTATGTTGTCCCATTTGTATTTTTTCTCTTTGTTTCGCTTGTCCAAGGAGATATATTGGCAAAGGTAAAATCAATTTTAAAAATCTGTTTTAAAATAATAAAATGGTAGACTTACTAGATGATATGCTATTTGAAATTAATTCATATTGGAATCTAAAATTATTTGAGTCTATTTAAACATTATAAGATTTTACAAAATGGAAACTATTCTTTCTTTTTAAAAGTTCTAAGAAGCAATGTGTGGATTATTTTTATCTGCATTTCCCATGATACTGAGAAGCTGATTACTTAATCCAAGACATGAAATACTAGTTTGAAATCTCAGGAACTGAAATTTAAAAAAAAATCTTTATTCTTTTTACATCTACCAATTAATGCTTAACTACTTTGAACATATATAAAACAAAAATTTATAAAATTAATAATTAATCTTTTTTGTTCTATAGAGTTAAGGAAGTGCTTAATCCTTGGCAAAATATTCTATGCCCTCTTCACATTTTTATCTTGCTTCATTACTGTTACTATTTAAGAATAATTATTTAAAGAATAGAATGATTTTTTTAATGAGATGTATAATTCTGAGAAGAGATCAGTTTTGAAGTATATGTTATCCCATGTTAACTGTAATTTAGGTTCACTTCATGTTTGGAGTTAAGAAGAACAATATAAAAATAGTCTTATAGAAATAAACTATAATAACTATTTAAAAACATAAATCATAGAGAATCTTAGATTTAAGATCATCTTTTTCAGCAAGTTACAGCAGAAGGTGATATAGATAAAATATTTCCAATGATTTGGCTAACATTTTTAAAAGGCAGGACAAAATGTTTTGAAGTAATATATTTAGCGTATTACTGTGTAAAATTATAAAATAAGAAGAATCTGATGTAATATGTCAATTTTTAAATTACCTAGAAAGGTAATTTAAAAACTTCTAAACAGTATTAAGCTATCTCACATTACATAATAAAGATCATCATGAAACAACTGGATTGTTTTTTAATGTTTATGGCACCAGTCATCCAGATTTCTATGCTCATTATCTTGTCAAATGCCACTGGCTTACTTATTAAAGAAATAAAGCTGCATTTTACACCTTCACTTAACACTATCTGAAACACACACAAAAAAAGTCACTTTTGGGCCTGTTTTTGTGGTAAACATGATAAAATTCAAACTTATGTCACTCTTATAATCATATATATGCACAAATTATATAATAAATAACCAAAAGAAGCACTGTTGTGTGATCACAGCAAACATGATACAGAGAAGAATCAGATTTATAATTAAACCACGGGTATGGGTTTCTGTTTAACTACATGTGAAGGAAATAAAATTTTACTGTGGATGTCTTTACTACACTTCAAATATGTCATTAATAACTGTTTTACCTTGTTCTAAACACTTCATTTATAAAGATTTAATTTTCCTCAGCTGTGTAACTCAAGGGTTTATTTTTAAAATCTTCTAACATTTCTCCCGGCATTAAATTTTTGTGGTACTACATAGATCAATAAGAAAAAAATGTTATACAACATAAAAACACATAATTGCAATATAATAGTTGAAAAAGGAAAAATAAACTTCTAACTTATATTATAAAACTGAAAGCAACAAATAAACAAAAAAGTAAAACAATAAAAAAAATCCTCAGACACAGTGTTATGGTTACAAGAGAGAAGGAGTGTGGAGGTCGTAAAGGGTAAAGGAAGTCAAGTATATAATGATGGAAGATGGTTTGACTTTAGGTGCTGGGCACACAATGCAATACACAGATCTTGAATCATAGAACTATACAGTTGAAACCTATATAATAAAAACTATTGTTACCTAAATAAATGTAATTAAAAAAATTTAAGCTGTAGTTAAAGTAAAAAAGATTACTTAGGTGACTCCTATTCTCCATCTCAAAACTGATTTTTAGTGAAAAATAGAGTTTGTCTCACTATCCCTAGGTTCCCATGATGGAGAAAAAATACCCTTCTGTTTTTATTTTCTGATGTGGACTGGCTGTAGTAGCTATAACTTTGATTATCTCTAATAGTTAGTTAGGACCCCTTCCCCATGTCAGGAGAGACAGTCTGGGTAGGGAACCTACTTACACCCTACCTGGTGGTAATGAGGCACCTTCCCACTGTTCTTTGGATAGTGTCGGAGGAGGCCAAATGGAGAGTCTGGATTTTCACCACCACTCAAAGGTAGCAGCAATCAGGCAGCATTCTTTGCTTCGTTCATTCTGTTTGGTATCAGTGGAAGATTAGAGAGAAGTCTGTACTCTCTCAGCAGTACCAGGAGCCTCTCACTGCTCTATGTCAGTGAACTAGGACTTTGCCATCCCCAGCCCCTGCATCATTGAAGAGGCAGCATTTCCCACTTAACCAAATGAAATCCAGTTTCTTATTATATAATATAAATGCTTCATTAAATTCTTCAGTTATCAAATATGAACATTCTTGAGGCAAACTAAATTATATAAAGACTCAAAAAAGGTTTACAAAAGAGACCATCAAATGTTTTAGTTGGATGCTAATTAACATTATAATAGTTCACTTTCTGTCACCTGAATCCATCATTTGGATTTGCATATAATGCTATTTCCTGATAAATTACATAATACAAAATGAATTGACATATTGAAGCTATAAATTTTGGCTTGGAAATGTTTCAAATAAGTTAGCTTTTTTCCTTAATAAAGTTATATTTTTTTCTGAAACTTAATCACTATTCCATTTTTTTATAATCTGTAATTTAAAAAAGTTTTCTAGAGTGAGGAGTGGGGAGACAGAGTAACAGACTCCCACATGCACCCTGACTGGGATCCACACAGAAAGCTCCTACTGGTGGTGCTCTGCCCATTTGGGGCCGTTTCTCCGTTGCTCGGCAACTGAGGTAATTTAGAGCTTGAAGCCAAGCTATGAAGCCATCTTCAGTGCCCTGAGCCAATTTGCTTCAACTGAGCCATGGCTGCAGGAGGTGAAGAGAGAGATGGAGAGAGAGAGAAGGGAGAGGGGGAGGGGCAGAGAAACAAATGTTCATTTCTCTTGTGTACCCTGACTGGAAATTGGACCTGGGACGTCCATATACCAGGTGATGCTCTACCCCTCAGCCAACTGGCCAGGGCCTAATTGGTAAATTTTATAAATTAAAAATTATTTGTAAGGAAAATTAAATATGCTTTAATAAAAGAAATCACTTTTCAATGGATTTATATGTTTCTGTGACTTAAAAGACCTCTATATTTCTCCAACTGCATGAGTGATCGCAACACTGACTTTGGAAAGCACCTTTGTTGAGTTTTCATTCATACATAAAGATTTAATTGGTCCAGATATTGCAAATTCACTGCTAAAGGAAGTTTACATAATCAGTAGTTTGCATCTTTTTGATTACCATATTTCTTTGGGAATATTTCATTAATATTTTAAAATAATTAAAATATTTGTTAGTTGATTATGGCTCCCTTCTTTATTTTATGGTGAGCTCTCCCTAACACATCACTTCATATTATGATTACTGACCTAAGAGAGCACTTACCTTGAATAATTTTCTAAAATCAATTCTAAATATTTGCTCAAGTCTAATAAATTTTTCTTAAATTTTTGTAAATAAACTAAAACAACAAAATTTATCTATTAAGAGACTAAAATCTCATTTTCATTGCTTTCACTCTGTTTCATGATAAAGTTAAAATTATACTTCTTGTAAGGTAAATATTACTGTCACTATATATTTGCAACATCCAATGAGGTTTATGATTCTAGGTTCAAGTAAGATGCAATGAAGTCATTTGTTAGTACGTTGTGTATGTTTGTGTATTTTTGATACAAATCCCTGGATAATACATGCAAACTTGAAAGATTATACATATATTATCTAGAAAGAGAGTGAGAGCAAGATATTGGGGTTTTTTTGTTTGTTTGTTTGTTTTGTATTTTTCTAAAGTTGGAAACGGGAGGCAGTCAGACAGACTCCCACATGCGCCCGACTAGGATCCACCCGGCATGCCCACCAGGGGGCAATGCTCTGCCCATCTGGGGCGTTGCTCTGTTGCAACCAGAGCCATTCTAGCGCCTGAGGCAGAGGCCATGGAGCCATCCTCAGCGCCCGGGCCAACTTTGCTCCAATGGAACTTTGGCTGAGGGAGGGGAAGAGAGAGACAGAGAAGGAGAGGGGGAGGGGTGGAGAAGCAGATGGGCACTTCTCCCGTGTGCCCTGGCCGGGAATTGAACCCGGAACTCCTGCACGCCAGATCGATGCTCTACCACTGAGCCAACTGGCCAGGGCCTAGCAAGATATTGTTTTAAAAAGAAATTTCAACTAGTATGAGTAACAGGCTTTCTAATTTGTTTGATATTTTAAAGTATAAAATTATATTTTTAATTTTTTAAGTAAAAGAAAGAAAAGAGAAATAACATATCATTTGTTGGTCAGGCACTGCATTATGACAATATTATTGGCAATGCTTTCAGTGCTGTAGATCATAGTTCTGTGAATTGTATATTTATAAGCGGAATTTTGTTGCTTTTATTTTCCTTCTCTTTTTCTTTTTTTTTTTACCGTCTTCCTAGACTTCTCCCCTCTGGCAAGCATTAGTTGTTTTGTTTTGTTTTTTCCTCTGTATCTATAAGTCTAATTCTGTTTGTTCATTTGGTTTAATTTGTTTTTTAGATTCCACATATAAGTAAAATCATATAATATTTAACTTTCTCTGAAATTTTTTACTTAGCATAATATTCTCTAGGTCCATCCATGTTGTTGTAAATGACAAGATTTTATTCTTTTTTCTTGCTGAGTAATATTTCATTGTGTATATATACCACATCATATTTATCAATAGACACTTAGGTTGCCTCCATATCTTGGATATCATAAATAATGTTGCAATAAACATAAGGTTGTAAAAATTGTTTTTAAATTAGTATTTTTGTTTTCTTCAGATAAATATGTGGAAGTGAAATTGCTGAACATAGGTTAGTTGTGTTTTTAATTTTGTTGAGGAATCTCCATATTGTTTTCCATAGTGGCTGTGCCAATTTGCAATCCTGCCAACATTGCATAAGAATTCCTTATTTTTTTATTCATGTTCATGCCCATACTAGTTATTCTAGTTATTTCTTGACTTTTCTAGAATAGCCCTTCACCTACGTGTGAGGTGATTACTCACTAATATTTTGATTTACACTTTCATGATGATATTAAGCATTTTTTAAATATGTCTGTTGGCCATCTCTGTGTCCTCTTTAGAAACATTTGCCCATTAATTTAAATCTCTTGAAGTACTAATTTGTCATTGGTCAAAAAAAAGCTTTCATTCTGCTTTAATTTTCATATGTGACCTGCAATTGTTCTTAAGTTCTACTACAACTATAAAGTTGAAAACAAGATTATCCCTTTCCTCATAGAAAATACCATCAATTATACCTTTTGTTGAATGTCATTTAAAATATTAACATAAGTTTAATGATTTAAATAAAACCATATATTTTTACTTTAAAATTTATACATAATCCTTTAGATTTTATTAATTGTCATATTTATATCAAGCTTTTTAATGTCTTTCTTAAGAATACTGTAATAAAGAAAAATTCAAAATGTTGTCAGTCAATAGAAAAATGTTACTTTCAAGCAAGAATTTTACCACATTAAGTTTCTAAGAAATAAGAACAGTAAAAACAAACCATGTTTTCTATCCTTTTGAATTAATGTTCTATTCAGAAACTAAGCTCTCTCTCTCTCTCTCTCTCTCTCTCTCACACACACACACACACACACACACACACACACACGCACACATACACACCCCTTTATTTTCCATTTTTGGATTTTGTATGCTCTTTCAGTGCTACCAATAAGTAAGAGTTGATTACACAGAACATAATAGCATGTCATTCCCAAGGTAAAATGTTAAAGTTAGTAATCATCACCTTTTCTCATAAATGTACAGTACACTAATTTTACAGACTGTGTCACAGTTAGGAAAATGACAGGTAGTCTCCTGCTCTGTGCTACATTGGAGTAACTAATTTGCATAAGCACAGTAAGAAAACTCATTACACAATAACATTGTGAACACATTGTTTCAGGGTGCCCTATGTTTCTAAGGGATGTATAAAATAATTATCACAGCCGGCTCCAGATCATGTCATGTGTATTTCATTGAGCTTTAGCTAAGAGGCTTAATTATGCCATTATCTTTCAATTTCTTTTATGTTCCTTCCATTTTAAGTTACTCTGTTCTCATTATCACTGGTAGTTTTATTTCCTAACAATAATCATTCCTCTTTATCCCTGGCCCTGGAGAAATGAATTGAGGCATTAATTATTATTGTTAAACTATAACTTTAATTTATTGTTGTCTTAGTTATTTTATTGGAAACCTTTCTTTCTGTAATTTTTTGGGAAAAATTTCTTCTTATTTATTTATTTATCTTAGTGGGGGAGAGAGAGAGAGGAACAGACAGGGACAGATAGACAGAAGGAGACTTTTCTTGATTTTTCAGTAACTTTCTTTTTATTATTTTTCATTACTGTCATTTTATTAAAAATATATGTATACAGCTATTTGAGGACTGCTTATATTCTGGGTTTTAAAAATTCTCATAGATACATTATTACAAACTAAAATAAACTTGTTAAAGGAATAAAAAACAGGACAAAGAGAAACATATACAACATTAAATCCACTAATATTCACTCCCAAATGCCAAATATTGTGTAATTCACTATTTGAACACTACTGGATTTCAATTCAGTCCAAAAGTTTAAGCATTATTATTACTACCCAAACTCTGGCCATCTAAGGCTAGGATGCATCAAACAATATTTTACATAATTCTCTGTGCACCGGAAGACTTCCTTTAGATAATACATAAAAACATAATTTTTAAAAAATCGATTTTCAGTTCAACTTCCATCTATACACAGCATGAGAACATGCCTGCTCCCAGAAAATTATATTTTACATTCTTACTATTCTGTGTTAATGGATTTTTCCTATCTTCACAAAGAAGGAGACTTTAATTTGCCCCAAGCTAGTCACTCTTATCTCCAAGGGAAAACTTCTGGCAACTAAATTTGAACAGTAAGTGACTGGATAAAAATATACAGCGTACTAGAAGCCCTAATCACAGCAATCAAAGAAGAAGAAGAAGTAAAAGGTATTCAAAGTGAAAAAGAAAGAATTAAAACTGTCATTATATGCAGATGAAATAATACTGTATATAAAGAACATTAAACATTCCACCAAAGAACTACTAAACTGATATATGCATTTAGTAAATTAGCAGGATACAAACAAAACAAATATTCAGAAATTTCTTAAATTTTTATATACCAGTAATGAACTTTCAGAAAGAAAAACTAAGAAAACAATACCATTATAATTGTATCTAAAAAAATAAATAAATACTTAGGAATAACTTTAATTCAGGAGATAAAACACCGATATTTGGAAAATTACAAAACACTAAAGAAAGATATTGAAGAAAATACAAATAAATGAAAGCCTATACCATGCTTTAATCAAATTAAACATACCTCTCTTTCCTAAATCTTGTCAGTATTATAAATGAGGTATTAGTAATACCTTATATATGCATAATTCCACATTTGTTTTACATTATTTGATATAAATTCCAATAAAAAGAACCTCAAAATTATAAGAACATGCATTTTAAGGTTTTTCATAAATAATTCTAAAAGTAATATCCAGAAAGGTTATTCCAATTTACCTCCCATAAGCCTAATTTTCAAACACTGTCAAATTATAAGCATGTCAATGTTATTTGAAATTATTTTACGTATTTGTTTTACTTTCATTGCATAACTAATTTTTGTTAGACTGAAGTTAGTTACTTTTTCTTTTTAAATATTTTCTAGTAGTTGTATATAAAGATTTATGAAATGAAGTTTAGATTATCTAATTTTGTTATGAGAATTTAAGCATTGCATTTATTTTCAAAAGTTGTACAAATTTAATAATAATTCTTTGAGAAGTTACTTTCTGTATGTTCCCAATTTGAATGTTCATTTGTATTTAACAGGTGATTATTTTTGTTTCTGTTTAAAAAAATTTAATTTTCAAGTAGTAAAATTTTTTTTTCTTTTAAAAGTCCTGAATTGAAGTCACTCTTAGACAAAGATCTTTTTGGCTCTGGACGTTTGCTCAGTGGTAAGGTGTCAGCCTGGCATTTGGATATCCTGGTTTCAATTTCCTGTCAGGGCACACAGGAGATAAGACCATCTGCTTCTCCATCTCTTACCATTCTCTCTCTCTCTCTCTGCCTCTCCCACAGCCATAGTTCAAATGGTTTGAGTGAGTTGGCCCTGGGCACTGAGGCCTTACCTAAGGTGCAAAAGAATAGTTTGGTTGCTGAGCAACAAAGCAGCGGCCCCAAATGGACAGAACATTGCTGGTAGGGGGCTTGCTGGGTGGATCCTGGTCAGGCTACATATGGGAGTCTGTCTCTCTGCCTCCCTACCTCTCACTTAATAAAAAAATAAATTAAAAAATTTAAAAAAACAAAAACCTACTTTTTTTCTTAGATACTGTGAATATTCACATATTTTTATGCTATAGAATATTATAAATATGTTATAAAAACTTTTTTCTATAGTAATAAAGGAAAATTGCTAAATAGTATAGTAGAGTTATGTGATACATATTATATATATAATATGTAAAGGAATACAATTGAAAAAGCAGTGGAAGAATAAATACATATTACAAGTGAATATCTATAGTTTTTAACGTTATTGATTTTTAGTCATAGTTTTATATTTAACATATTTTTATAATAATGCATTTTTGTAAAAAAATAATTAAACTAGAAAACTGTTTTATTATAATGTTAGAGCAAACAGAGATATATGAAGTCTTTACTCTGTGTCAGATGTTATGTCAAGCACTGAGAATATAATGGTAAATTTGACTGACAAGATTGCTGCCATAGAATAATATATGTTTGTTATGTAAGGAAAATGATGAGCAAATTTAAGAGTCAAGTTTTCAGAAAATATTTGCTATGAAAAATAAAGTTACATTAAATATCTGGTTACAAACTTTTTTTCAAATTTGGTGATTTGAAAGAATTTTTCACAGGTGACATTTGCATAGATAAGTGTCTCCATGTAGAAAATTTAAAGGCCTTTCTCCTTTATATAAACAAAACCTAGTATTGCCTCTATGATATATAAAAACAAATTATAAAGTCTTTTGAACATAAAGGACATATTATTATTATTATAATTATTTAGATTTTATTAATTCATTTTAGAGAGAGGAGACAGAGACAGAGAAGGGGAGGGAAGGAACAGGAAGCATCAACTCCCATATGTGCCTTGACCAGGGAAGCCCGAGGTTTCGAACCAGCGACCTCAGCGTTCCAGGTTGACACTTTTACCCACTGAGCCACCGCTGGTCAGGCCAGGACATATTATTAACATTACTTTGTGGGGCAATTGTATGAAATAAGAAACTACATGGCTGGACTTATGCAAAAAAAATAAAGCTTCTTGTCCTACACATACAAAATTAACATTAATAATGTGCTCTTTCATGTAAATTTAAATATGGCTGTATTGAGTAAGTTAATAAAGTCACAAGGCAAGACATTATTTTGGGTTCATAACTCTCTGTTATGGACTGAATTGCATCGCCCTAAATCCACATGTTGAAACCCTAAAACTCTATGCGATTATATAGGGCCTTTATAGAGGTAATTAAGTTTAAATGAAGTTATAAAAGTGGAGCTCTAATCCAATAGGGCTGATGTCTTTATAAGAAGGAGAAAGGACACCAAGAGTGGGCACAGAAAAAAGGCACACAGGACACAGCAAGAAGGCAGACATCTGCAAGCCAAGGAGATCATTCTCACCAGAACCTACTCTGGTGACAGCTTCATCTTGGACTTTCATCTTCCAGAATTGTGGATAAAATTAATTTCTGTTGCTCTAGTCACACTGTTACAGGAGAAAATGGGCTCTTCTGTGGTGCTGTGAGAAAAAAATTTCAGAGACACTTGAATAAGAAGAGTTTTAAATGATAATGTCAAGATTTATTTGAGGGAAATGACAGTACACTCTTGGAGGGAGAAAGAGAAAGAGTGGACAGGCTGGATGGCAGCAGCTGCCTGGACTCAGGAACGGAAGTGCCAAAGGGAAAAGGGGAGTCCTCTGTCGCTGCTTGTGGCTCTCCTGGTTTCAAATCTTGTGGGGAATCTTAGAGTTCAGGAGAATAAAGGGCAAGAAGTGCAGGCCTGAGAGAAAGAAGAGCACAAGTATGTTCCAAGAGGGTGCTCAGGGTTGTTTGTCTACCTTCCATATATTTCCTTGGATTCATTGGATTCAAGGAGAGAGGAAGCTTTCTTTCAAACTATGGGTATCCTCTCTCTTTCCTGGCTTTTTCTGGTTCTATGCTGGTGCCCCCTCCTATCCAATCTCTTTCCTGGGTTTTGCAGGGGCTAATGCCCTTCTCCAATCTGATCCTTTTCCCAGACTTTTCTAGGCTAGTGCCCTCCCCTTTTATGGTTGCCGTTTTGACTCTAACTGCACATGCCTCATAGTTGTGATTTATCATCTGGCTTCTGCCCAGCATGGGTTTAGTGAAAGGAATCCCTCTGAACCATCTTGGCTTCCACTATGCATGCACTTAGTGAAAGGAATTCCCCCTCTCCGTTTTCACTCTCTCCCCCTCATTAATCTGGTGAAACATGCCAGTTACTCCCTCTTCTGGGGTGCCTGTCATATCATCTTTCTTTTCTTGACCAGGCAGGATAGAACAATGCGGTTTCCAACTTAATCAGGCTTAGTTTGCTCTCTTCTGTTAATAACTAACTGTCTACTCTGACAATACTTCTGTGTTATTTTGCTATTGCAGCCCTAAGCAAGTTAATACACTGTTTCGTAGATTAACTAAAGTCATATGTGTGCTAAATTGAGCAATTCTTACTTTTTCAGTTCATCAATATTAATTCCTACAGAGATCAATTTACCAATTCTCTCTTGTCAATAGTTTTCTAATGATTTTATTTTCACTCTTAATTCTGCCAGTTCTCTTCCCCAGTAGATTTGGGTTTATATTAGCAACTCTGTTACCCAAATTGATACCAAATTTGGAAATGGGATTAAGTCCCATTGTAGTCATTTTCATTTCTCTGGGTGATTTTCATTGAATTCTACCCCAGAAGCAAAGAAAAGACACACTTTATTTTTTTTGGGCATAAACCTTGCCATCTCCTCTCCAAAATTTTTCTAAGGATAGCAAGAATGCTGTAGATTGCCAAATAGACTATGAGATATTTTAATAAACCCGGGGGAAGCCAGTTAGGATGTCATTGATATTTGTTTTCATGGAGCATGAAGTTTTTAGTGTGTCTTGATTTCCAAGTGTAGATTCTAATGTCAATATCAGAACTAGAAAATATCTTATTCACATCCTTGTACAAGTATTTGAATGAAAACAATCTAAAATGTTGATAAATTACAATGGGACTATATAAATATATTCTTTACAAAAAAAGATACATTTTAAAATCCAAAGTGCCATGATAATCTGTTCATATAAATCTTCTCAAAATTAACAATGCCACAACTTTCTGATATATGTTTAAACTTAATATTGTAGATCCTGTATACTTATAAATATAATTTACATTATATTCAGGCCACATTTTCATTTTGTGGTTGGAAAATTTTAGAAGCTTTTTGTTATTTGGCTATTTCAAATATGAGTTTCTTTTAAAGTAGTCATAGTAGCTTTCTAGTCTCTAAATGGACCATGACCTAAGCATATGCCCTGATCTGATAAATTTCTCTCTCCGAGTTCCTTGGTGTACATAGAAACACCAATTCCTCTCTGTTTTCACTGTTATTCATTATGCCAGATAAATTAATATCTTTATTGTCAGTATGCACTAGATTACAGGTATCTACTGAAGATAATGTAAGTAGAGGTTTTCCAACTGTTTAACATGCACATCCAATGTGTCTTTTAACAATGGTGATGGGGACATTATGGCTTTTAAATCCAATCAGGTAAGAATACCATTTGGAGATTCTTATCCTCAATTTGTAGTTCCCAAGATTATTTCTGATAATAATTATTCCAGGCAGGTTAGAATCAAGAAAGGAGATGACTTTGCTTCTATGTCTGGTGGTGGCTCTGAGGTCAGTAATAATCCACCTAGCAGTTGGGAGAAACAACTTGATGCAGAGTGGGTGAGAGTAGCAAATAGGACCCTAACCTACTGGTATCTGTTTGTTGCCTCCCATACAAGGAGTGGAACAGTGACATGCTGGAAGCCGACAGTACCTCTGAATTTATCTCTTGGCTCTTCTAACCACAGTGACCTTCAGTGACCTTAGTGTATGCTGCTTTATTTCTGCCCAATCTGTCATTCAATGTTCTCTCTTTTTAAAACTATAAATGAGAGATTTAATGTAGTTCCAGATTTTCTAAGTTGACAGTATAAAAATCTGAGAGAAAAGTAAGAAATTTATTTTAAAAACCTTTTAAAAATATTTAAAATAATTTCATACCATATTAGTAATTTCCCCCACTAAATGGTAAGTATATGGCTACTTGCAGTGTTTTTAAATTGTCTTCACACTTTTATTCTTGATACAACATAATGTGCAGTTGTTTATTTGGGAGTTGGTTGATGCATAGGAAAATGGAACTTAAAAATTAAGGTTGGATTTAACTAAAAAACTTCATAAGAAATATGTGTGAGCACAAAATCAATCATTTTAATACAATGAAGTCAGGTGAAGGCATCAACAGAAATTGCACTTTAGAATTTTCACCTAAAAAAAAAGGAAGCAAAGAGTTGAATTTAAGTTTAGTTTAGCAATTCTAATCTGTTTACTTTTTCAAGAGATGCTGACACTTAATCAGAAACTTTGAGGATTATTATGTTTAGCAAAACTATGTTTACATAACATATCATCTTCCATCTTCTTTACAACTAAGATTTTTTGCACGAAGCATTTCTTTGTGCCTGTATAGTTTAATCTTTTGATAGGGTCATAAAATAACTTTTATAGAAGGAATTGTCAAGTCATTTTTCTTTACATTTGATGAGGACTAAATATAAAGATATAAATTTTTCTCAGGAAACCAAATTTCTTATTTGAGGTTGATTTTTTTTTCAGGATTGTTTCATAGTGCACACTGTGACAATAGAACTACTTTTAAACTCTTAAGAAAATTCTGAAGTAAAAAAAGTAGAAATAGTTTCCTCTTTATAGAGTGGATGGAGGTTTTAGCCTTATCTTTTAAATAACTTTTAGGAAACTGCATGGTCTATAAGACAAAGTTTCAATATAATTGTCTCCTGATTATAAAACCTTGAATCATACTTTCTACTGGAATATTTTATTTTTAAGAATGTATTTGCGTGAAGACACATGTAGCCCCATGTTCATTGCAGCACTGTTCACAGTGGCCAAGACATGGAAACAACCAAAAAGCCCTTCAATAGAAGACTGGATAAAGAAGATGTGGCACATATACACTATGGAATACTACTCAGCCATAAGAAATGATGACATCAGATCATTTACAGCAAAATGGTGGGATCTTGATAACATTATAAGAAGTGAAATAAGTAAATCAGAAAAAAACAAGAACTACATGATTCCATACATTGGTGGAACATAAAAATGAGACTAAGAGACATGGACAAGAGTGTGGTGGTTACCAAGGGTGGGGGGGAGGGAGGACATGGGAGGGAGGGAGGGAGAGATTTAGGGGGAGGGGGAGGGGCACAGAGAACTAGATAGAGGGTGACGGAGGATAATCTGACTTTGGGCGAGGGGTTTGCAACATAATTTAATGACAAAATAACCTAGACATGTTTTCTTTGAATATATGTACCCTGATTATTAATGTCATCCCATTACCATTAATAAAAATTTATTATAAAAAAAAAATAATGTATTTGTACTTCTTATTATATATATTTAAAATATTAGTAACTTCCAAATGATTTGGTGGCCATTATTATAGTCATAACATTTTTGTAACCAATTAAAACCGAACAGAGATAGATTTTCTAGATTATCTGCAATTGAGTTAAATAGGTACCTTTTCAGTCAAATGAAACTATAATGGACTCCTGTTTCTCAGGTGAGGTCCATTGTTAATATTGCAAATTTACCATCACAGTGCTGATGGCTTCTGCCTTCTCAAGAATTGACTTTATTTTTCTATATAACTAGAGCACTAGTTGGTTCATTTTAACTACTCAATTAATATTTGATGAATGAATGAATTGATAAATTAAATGATACCATCCCATGAAGTTTTAAAATGTTGAAACCTACAGGACTATTGCCAAACAAAAAGAACTTTGTAAAATAATTAGTCTTAAAATAAAGCCTAGAAGGTTTGTTTTATTTTCACTTTATTCCTGTAAATCACCTAACCTTAATTATCTTTAGACTCTGGAAATTATTTCTTACATGGACTTATAAAGTTTAATTTAAACAACTATTTTTGTGAAATAAGTAATATGGCTGAAAATGCCACCTATGACAAATTAATTTTTTCTTGACCTTTTGTTACAGAAATGTCATGCTTGAAAAGGAATTTAGAAATTACTTAACTCAATCTTATTATGTTTCTATGAAATCTGTGATCTGAGCCATCTAATGTTTCCAATTCTGAGTTTCTTTCCTTTTATAGGCATGCATTTGTTCCAGTGCCCAAAGCTCAGATAAGACAGAGCTGCTGGATAATACAGTAACATTAATATAGATTTAAAAGTTTGGATATAATTACATTTGTAAAATGTTAATTAATATGGACTGATATGTGCACTTTGCAGCCTAAAATTCAATTAGTTAACTTATCTGTGCCAAGGACTATTTTAGGTGTTGAGACTATAGCAGCGTATTTAGTTATCTGTTGCCACTATAACAAATTACCAAAAACTTAATAACTTAAAACGAGACAAATTTATTATCTTACAGTGTTAGAAGAAGTCCAGAATGGGGTTTAGTGGTTCAAAATTAAAGAGCCTTTTAAAAACTCCAGTGAAGAATTCATCTTCTTGTCGTTGCTGGCTTCCAGAGACCCATCTGTATACATTGGTTTGACATTTCTTCCTCCGTTTTCAAAGCCAGCAGCATAGCATCTTTAAATCTTTCTCTGATATTAACCTTCTTTCCTCCCTCTTCCATTTAGAAGGGCAGATATGATTTCAGCACACCCACTTGGATAATCCTGGATGTTCTCTACATTCTCAGACTGTTAATCACATCTGCAAAATCTCTCATGCATGTAACGTAACAACAGTCACAGCTTCCATTGAACTAGGATGTGACTCTTTGGGGACCATTATTTTGCCCATCACACATAGTAAATAAAGCAAAATGTCTACTTTCAAGAAGTGGAGTTTGGATGAGAAAGGCAGACAAAAATTAAAAACATAATTTGTTTCCTTTTTTACTCCTACTACATATTTTGCCCTTCAATCTTTTTTTTTATAGCTTTACCAAGGATTTCTCTAGATGATTATCATTCTCAACTAATCAATTTTTACCTTTGCTAATGTATTGTACATCATACATTTATGTTCATGAATATTTTTCTTTCTACTTTATTTGGTTTAATTTTGTTATTTTTCTCCCAAACTTCATAAACTTACTAACTTACCTTCTTTATTTATATAAATATTTATGTGAAAATTTTCCCCATACATACAGATCCGATGACATGTCAACCTTTGTAAATGAGGTCTTTTTACAGTGATTAGGATCTAAAATTAAACACAATTACTTGTTTAATATTTCTTTGAAACATAAAATAGTGAAAGAGTGTGTGTGTATATGTGTGTATGTAATTTCTAAGGAATGGTATTATTTTTATTGTGGTAAAATACACATAACATAAAATTTACCATTTTAAATAAACAACTTAGTGACATTAAGTAGATTCAAAATGCTGTCCAACCATTATTACTACTTTTACAAAATGTTTCATCTCCAACAGCTTTCTGTACATATTAAACAATAACTTTCCATTGTCCCCCAACCCAGCTCTTGACAATTTCTGTTCTACTTCCTGTCTCTGTGAATTTTCTTAACCCAGGTATCTCATATAAGCAAATGTAATATTTGTCTCATGTAATATTTGTGTATTCTACCTGGCTTAGTTCACATAGCATATTATTTTCAAGGGATTTCTTAAATTTAATTGTATTTTTAGAATAACCTTTATTTGTTATACTACCATGCATGAAATATATTGAGATCTGTCTTTGTCTTAAGTTTAGTCATTTTCTCCATGGGCTTGTTGCAACTGTATTTTCCCTAATAGTGAGGATAGATCAAAATTATTATCATGTCTTTCAAATATTATTTATGGTTACTACATTTTACCCTTCAAGTAAAGAGAAATTACAGGTGCTCTGCAGCAAAGCTATAAAGAACAAGTGCAACCACTAATGACTTATTTAAAAGAGCGAGGATGAGACACTTTACCAAGCCTGTCAAATTGCTTTGTACCTTCCACTGAATCTTTTCCAGGTTGATCCTTTCAAACCTCCACTCGCAGATCTAATTTAATAAACAAACCAACACATATACACATACAAGTACACATTATAGATAATACGAGGCTTTATTCACATCACTCTCCACCTTTCTCTAAAACCTTTCACATGCACACATCCATATTTATATAAAAACACACATGGAGACATTCAACTGTATGTATTGATACTTGTTTCATGAGAATAATCTTTCTTTTAATCTATTTTAAATATGAATTAACATTTTAATTTTCCACTCTCATTTGTGTTCACTTAAAATATACAAGCTTTGTTTTTCTAAATGAGGTTGAGGAAAATTGAGCATTCATTGTGTGGTGTATTTGAAATAGCCTTGCACTTAAATTTTGATTCTAGTACAAGAAGTACCTTTATGACTTTGAATTGATTTATTATTGTGGCAAACAGAGTACTGTCTCCATCTAAAAGTGTCATTTCCCTAAACCCCCCCAAATGGTAAACATGCTATATTTCATGGCATAAATGCATTTTCAGTTGCAATTAAAGTCATGGACCTTAAAATAAGAAAAATATCCTGGATTAACTGGTGGGCCCATTTAATGACATGAGCCCTTAGCAGATAATTTTCTCTGGCAAGAGATGTGTGGCAGAAGGTGAGTCAGAGATTGAGAGCCTGAGAGGGTTTCTAAGCACCATAGCTGGCTTTGGGATATAGAGTCCTACGTGCAGGGACAGGAGAAAAATCTCTGAGAGCTCAGGGATTCTGCCAGCTGACTGACAACAGGAAACAGACAGACCCTCAGTCCTATGACAATAAGGATCTGGATTCTGCCAATAATCTGATTGAACTTGGAAACAAATTCTTCCCAGAGTCTCCTGAGAAGAGTCCAGTTGGCTGACACCTTGATTTGGGCTTTGTGAAATCCAGAGCAAGAAATAATCAGAGCCAACTAGAACTTCTGACCTACCAAACTGTGTTACTAAATTTATGTTGTTTTAAGCCACTAGGTTTGTGTTATTTGCTAGGGCAGCAATAGAAAATAAATATAATTATCCTCTTTGTCTTAGGCACAAGTCTAAATGAGAGAAAATAATATTGTTACAAGTATGTGTAAGTTTTGCATATTCAAAATGATAAATGCTATTTTTGCCATCCATCTTTACATTTCAATGTAGTTTATACATATCACTTTGTGTGTGTGTGTAAGACATTGATTTTATTTTATTGACCTAGGAAAGAATATCTACTATCTGATTACTTAATAATCATTGATATATCCAAATCAAATATGATGAAATGTCACAGTAGAAAATTCCTCACATGAATGACACCAATTTTGAGGGTGAGTCCATCAGAAGGCAGACAGACAAAAATGTAAAATTTTACATATTTTATTAAAATACTGTACACTTATATTTAATCAGCCAATTTATTATCTTGCAAAATGCTTAAGAATGTTCTTAGATAATGCATAAAATAATTAGTTAATTAGTGCTCTACTATTGTGCATTTAAAAAATTACTCTTGCCACTGCTTCTCCTCTGATATTTTAACAAGTAGTTGTGTTAATGAAGATATAATTTACTCTTTTCTTCATGACTTTCAAATAGATATAAAATGTATACTCAACATTTCAAAATTATAATTGAATGATTCCATGTTTTTGTAGAAAATATACCAGAAGAGAGATTACATGGCTTATAAATATTTTTTAGTGATGATGATTCAATTTTATTTTCAGTTAGATATTTTAAAGCAAGAATGAACATGTATGATAATTCTGTTTCCTTTTTGTAGCTTAAGATACTTTGAGGATGTTATAACAAACACATATCAGAGACAGCATTTGCATGTTGTTTTGTCTTCTCATCATAGAGTAATTTTATTTATTGATTTGTTATTAATTAGACAGTAAATTATATATTCTTTGATAGTATTATTTCTTGCATTTTTGTTACTATTCAGTTACTGTTAGTTACTCTATCGTAGGTATTGTTGAATAAAGAAATATTTGCTTGAGAATTTCCATTAATCCCTCACTTCTCAGATATTACAATTCAACTGAAATACTATAAACTATATTTTGTTATTTCTAAGATAAATCATTGAAAATATTTTAATTAAAATATTTTTATACAAAGTGTTTGGTAATGCAATTTTATTTGAGTAAATTAATTTTTGAAATAATCAAATAAAACTACTCATGAAATGGATAGTTTTACCATCTGTGCTTTCTTCCATTCTTTAAATTCAATAATCTAGCATCAAATATGATCTTAGAGAAACATGTCCATAGGAAGCTGACTATAAGACTATACTTATTTTATATTTATATATACAAGATCATTTATTAATAAATGTCTTATTTCAGCTTCCACTAAATACTGGCATATGTTATCTCCTCACCTTACTAGCTTTATTGAATAATATTACACATAGAATAAGATTCACTCATTTTAGATGATCAATTAACTCTGTTCACTTTTGTGCAGTAATGCTATCTTTACTACAAAGATGATATTAAAGAGATCCATAAGCTTAAAATATTTCCTCCTGCATCTTTGTAATCTTACTTACCCCATGTCTAGACCCTAGCAAGCACTTACCACCTGTCACTATAATTCTGTCTTTTCTGGAATTTCATATAAACTAAGTCATATAATATGTATGGCTTATCTCTTAGCTAAGGAGCTTTATGGATAAAATGTTTGCCAACCCTAGAACCACAGAGATTTTTCTATTGAAATATTAGTTTTAGTTTTTGCTTTAACGTCTCTGGTTCAATGCAAATAAATTTGAGTAGAAAGTGTATGGAAACTGTTGATGTTATTAATATCCTTTTCTTCAATTGAATATTCAGTTGTCCTATTACTATTTGTTGAAAAGAATATTCTTTCTCTGGAAATTTGCTTTGTCATCATTGCAGCAAGTCAATTCACCATGTAAGTGATAATCTATTTCTGTATCTTATTTTGTACCCATAATCTTTAAGATTATCCGTTTGATAAAATAGAGTCTTCTAAACACCATACCTACAGGGTCATTCTTAAAATAAAGGCATATAAGTCTCAAAACATTTTTTTCTTTAAAACTTTTTGCCCTTTTAGATTTAAATTTAGTGTGTCCTTAAATCATTGTGGTTCTAAGA
Source organism: Saccopteryx bilineata (assembly GCF_036850765.1). Lineage (NCBI taxonomy): Eukaryota > Metazoa > Chordata > Mammalia > Chiroptera > Emballonuridae > Saccopteryx > Saccopteryx bilineata. The sequence continues at coordinate 289,977,603 of NC_089490.1, forward strand.
GGGGCAAATAATTATGAAAGTAATGATACTAATAACATGATATTTTAAAAATAGTAAAGAAGAAAAATTGAAACAAAACAAAAAAGAATCTTAACAATAAAGGTATGGCAAAGAAACACATAGATCATTTTAAGTACCCATTTTATCTTTATAAGACACAACATAAAGACTTTTGCATCTTTTTGTTGACAAAAACTAAATAGCTCTGTATGTTAAACAGAGGAAGCAATGAATACCAAAATAGTAATAATAAAAGTTCCTACAGACCCAAAACATTATTTGGATCACCTGAAAATGTTTTCATAGTAACTTTAGGTGTAAATATGAAAAATAAATACAAAACCTGACTCAGGACCACATTTAGGAGACACTATTGAACAATTCAGAGTATAAATATTATCCCAAGTATTTTTGTGTCTGTGTTCAAAGATATTGGACTGCCATATCTGCTTCTGTAATTTGTTTAGTCTGATTTTTGTAATAAAGTAATGCTGACCAATAAAATTAGGAAGTGTTCATTTCTCTACTATTTTCAGAGTTTGTCTCTCATTGTTTTTATTTCCTCTTAAAATATTTGAAACAAACCAAAGGAAATAATTAATCTTATGTGGTAGACAGAAAGACAACCTTCCAAAGGAACTCATGTCCTAACCCTTAGTATCTGTGACTATGTAAGTTATCTTGTAAAAGGGTGTTCACAGATGTGATTAAAGATATGGATCATGATATGGACAAATTTCCTCAGTTTACAACTAGGACCTGATCTAATCGTGTACATCCTTAAATGCAGAATTTTTTCTAGGTTATAGCTAGAGAGAGAATTGTGAGGACAGAATAAATGTCAGAAAGATGTAGATTGTTGGATCTGAAGATGGAGTAAAAGGCCATGAGCCAATTATAATTCAGAAATTTTCTAGAAGCTTTAAAAGGCAAGGAAACAGATTGTTCACTTGAGCATCCAGAAAGTATCTTAGCTCTGCCAACACCTTGATTTTAGCCCACTCTGACCTGTGTTGGACTTCTGGCCCAATGTATTCTTGATAAGATAATAGTTTTGTGTTGTTTTTACACACTAATTTCATGTTAATTTGTCTGCAAGCAACAGGACAGCAATAAGCCATGAAAAATGCAACACATTTCCAAAATTTTTGGAATGTTAGCTAGTGTACAGGTACATACTTACTTGAACAATTATAAATTTAGAAATTCAAGAAATAAAATAAAAAACCTTGACTCTATAGATTGAAATGCCATATCACATTGTTGGAAAATTTGATAGAGAATAATTTACCTCTAAGGTTATCTTTGTAAATTTCTCGTGTCTCAACGATAAGGAAAAAGTATGTCATGCATGTAGTTAAAATGGTATGCCATAATTAAAACTAGAAAATCATGTTGAGCCCATATTTTTTTTCCAAAATGACAGCCATAGGTAGAAGACGGGATACATATTTACAAAATTCGCAAGGAAGACACCTGGTAGGTAAATGGGCAGGCTAGAAGAAATGGCTGGCTCTAATCTAAGAGGTTATCCTGCAATTTTGTAGTTTTATGATGCGTTAAGGTATTTTATTTATTAATGTGATTAAAACTGCATCATTCATAATATACCACTGTTAGAGATTTCAAGAGGAAAGAACATAAAAATAGAGGGCAAGCAACTTCCTCTAACAGATATAACTCAACAGAAGTTGAATCTCTTAGCACAGTGAGCAGAATATCATTGTACAGATACTGTCAATAGATGCAGAAGAGACCAAAATTGGACCAATACTGTGTGGTCATGTGCTGATTTGAACTTGGTAATTCTATTATTAGAAAGAAAACAACAGGCCCTGGCCGGTTGGCTCAGTGGTAGAGCATCGGCCTGGCATGCAGGAGTCTGGGATTCGATTCCAGGCCAGGGCACACAGGAGAAGAGCCCATCTGCTTCTACACTCCTCCCCCTCTCCTTTCTCTCTGTCTCTCTCTTCCCCTCCCGCAGCCAAGGCTCCATTGGAGCAAAGTTTGCCCCGGGCTGAGGATGGCTCTGTGGCCTCTGCCTCAGGTGCTAAATGGCTCTGACTGCGGCAGAGCTACGCCCTAAGATGGGCAGAGCATCGTCCCCTGGTGCGCGTGCTGGGTGGATCCCGGTCGGGTGCATGCGGGAGTCTGTCTGACTGCCTCCTTGTTTCCAACTTCATAAAAAAGACAAAAAGAAAAAAAACAGAAAACAACAGCCTGACCAGGCGGTGGCACAGTGGATAGAGCCTCAGACTGGGATGTCGAGGACGCAGGTTTGAGACCCCAAGGTTGCTAGCTTGAGCGCAGGTTCATCTGGTTTCAGCAAAAGATCACCAGCTTGGACCCAAGGTCGCTGGCTTGAGCAAGGGGTTACTTGGTCTGCTGAAGGCCCACAGTCCCCACAGACAAGGCACATATGAGAAAGCAATCAGTGAATAACTGGAGTGTCTCAACAAAAAAACAGATGATTGTTGCTTCCCATCTCTCTCCGTTCCTGTCTGTCTGTGCCTATCTATCCCTCTCTCTGTCTCTGTAAAAAAAAAAAAAAAAAAAAAAAAGGACAAAAAAATCAATTTAAGTATTTGTTTCAGTATGCTTGAGTTTCTGTATACATTATTGTCAATAACTTTCCAAAGAATTTATTAGGTACTGAATGGAGTTCACATCTACATTCTTGGTGGGGGCACCATAATTTGTAGGCGCTCATGTTATTACTTTTCATTTCCTAGAGATTAATAAATTAAAAGACAAATTATCCATTTCATTCGATATAAATACGTGAAGGAGAAAGATACCTGTATAAAGGGGAGGGGGTTGAAAAATGTTGAAAGCATACCATAGTCAGTATTTCATAGCAGTGATCAATCTCTGTTGGCAGTAACTGTGAAAACCCCCTGTCCCGCATGGAGAATTTTCTGTGATTACCCATCTGGCAACCTATTTCCATCCTTTAGGAATTCTCTTTTGCATTATCGTCCCTGGACTCTGGTTTTCCCCTGTAGAAGGATCTTTCTAGTCTATTATCCATTTTGGCCCCAACTAAAGTGGGCATGGAAGTCCACAGATGGAACAGTCTTTAAAGCCTAGTGATTACAGGCTTATGTATCCTTTGGGATATAGATCCCCTCAGAGGTTTTGATTTATTTATTTTGCATGATTCCCATAGTCGCAGATCACATCTGGTCACAATTCTTGGGAGGCCAACTGAAACAGCAGGCTCGCAGTGACTAGGGAGAGCAGCATCATTAATCTCTTCTTTGCAGCTGAGCTGGCTCTCACTGTCTGGCCTTGAACTGGAGGCTCTTGAAAAAGACATTAAATGAAAATCCTATCTCCTGCTGCTTGGGCTTCAGAATCTTTGGCTTTTCCAACTTTGAGACCCAACATTACCAAAATTTCAATCAATTTAAATTGTAGCTCATATGCCTAGAAATGTTCTACAACAGAGAAGAACTCTCATTCATCTCTGCTTGCAAATCAATTGATTTTTGCCTAAATCAGCCACTTCTTAGTATCTGCCAGAAGCATGAAGGAATGCCAAGAATTTTAGTTTTTCTAATCACTGTTATAGAATAACAAGTTCAATACACACATGCTCTGTTTTCTAAGTTCCCATGGGTGACAATCTTACCACCTATATTGCCAATTCAGAGATAAACTTTCTACTTGCATTACATAGTCTGCCTGCATGCCAACTACTGAGCCAATGCCACAGAATTTAGATTTTTGTTGTTGTTATGAGAGCATCATACTTCCCAGTATCAATTTTATGTCTTTATGATGTGTAAGTTAAGCCTCTGTTAACAAATGTTCCACTCTAAGATGGATTTGCTTTCTTCTTATGTAATTTCCAGAGTATGTTTTATGGTCCAGAGTGTGTAAAAAGTTCTGCTCTACAGACATTTAAATTCTTGAGATATCCTTATATTATAAAACACTCCTAGGCCCTAGCCGTATGGCTCAGTGGTAGAGCGTCGGCCTGGCGTGCAGGGGTCCTGGGTTCGATTCCCAGCCAGGGCACATAGGAGAAGCGCCCATCTGCTTCTCCACCCCTCCCCCTCTCCTTCCTCTCTGTCTCTCTCTTCCCCTCCCGCAGCCAAGGCTCCATTGGAGCAAAAGATGGCCCGGGCGCTGGGGATGGCTCCTTGGCCTCTGCCCCAGGCGCTAGAGTGGCTCTGGTCGCAGCAGAGCGACGCCCGGAGGGGCAGAGCATCGCCCCCTGGTGGGCAGAGCGTCGCCCCTGATGGGCGTGCCGGGTGGATCCCGGTCAGGCGCATGCGGGAGTCTGTCTGACTGTCCCGGTTTCCAGCTTCAAAAAAATACAAAAAAAAAAAAAAAAAAAAAACCACTCCTTAGGGGTTAACCTAGCTTGCATTACCAACTGACTCACTATTTCTGTCTTTTAGCCTATGAAAAGATGTGAAGAACAAGCATCTTTTTAAGGAGGTGCCCTGTATCTTTTCTACGGAAAATCCATGGCCATAATTAGTCATAAATCTATATCTGTTTACAAACCAAGCTTAGAAATGTGTTTGCAAGAACTCAGTAGTTCTATTACAATGAAGAAAAATATTTTTGTGAAAAAAATTAACAGTTTCTGTCATATATCATAACAGAATTATTGACTTTTTACTGTGTTCCAGAATCTATATTAAGATGAACATCTACTATCTGTGAGTTACTCATTAATTTCTCTATGTATGAAATGAAACTTCTTAGCTCAATGTGATGGGCACAGTATTAAAATTATTATACCCATCTGTATTCTAGAACTAGGAAATCTTATTTATTATTACAAATATATATTTACTAATATAAAACATAATTATAGATTTTAAGACATAAAAATTATATTAGTAGTTACAATCATTTTATAAATAAGAAAACTGATTTTGAAAAGTAGCATATATATAAATTAATTCAGGATTCTGATGAGGAAACAAGTTTTTTAGAATCCCACCTGTTATTTAAGAAACATTTTTATTCATACAGTCAAACCTTTCCAGTCTCTCCAGTTTACCATTTCTTGCATAAAAACACAGAATTATTTTATATTTCCGGGTAGATTTTATTGCTATTTATTCTTATGCATTTGACAAACTCTGGCATATACTCTGTGCTCTGCAAATAGTCTTACTAACAAAGCAAGAATTTAAAAAAAAAGACTGTAAGAATACAAAGTTCAACAAGAAAGAAAATACAAAATACTTTAAATTGGTCATTTCAATAAGTAAAGTTTTTATTCAAAAATAGTAAGTAATCTTTCCAAAACAGTAACAGACAGAAAACAGCCTTATTCTATTAAAAATATGAATAAAATAACTTCTTCTAAGATAATTTTTTTTATGTTTTTACCAGAAATAATGTTTTTTCCCCTTTGACCAATTTATCTCTTAGCTGACAAAACTGTCTTACTTTCTTTGTCTACTATAAAAAGCATTTATCCATTTACTCAAATTTCCCTCCTAAAACTAAAATTATACTTATTGTTTGTTTTTAAACCCACAATATCTTCATAATTTTCTAAATGTTAGTTTTGCTCCATAGTCCATTAAAAAGCAGTAGTTATTAAAAAAAATCACTGACCTATTTCTAAGGTTCCAGGTTATGTACTACACCAATTTCTTAAAGTATCTATAAATAAATAATCACCTAAGCAGGGATTTCTTCTCTACACAGGGATTTGTTTTTAAAATACTTCTCCATGATAACTGTACCATATTTGTATCTTAATTATCCAACATGTTGAGTATGCAATGTTCAGTCAAAAGAAATGTATCAAAGTAGGATAACCAAAAACATCTACTATAAATTTCATAAGTAGGGCCCTGGCCGGTTGGCTCAGCGGTAGAGCGTCGGCCTAGCGTGCGGAGGACCCGGGTTCGATTCCCGGCCAGGGCACACAGGAGAAGCGCCCATTTGCTTCTCCACCCCTCCGCCGCGCTTTCCTCTCTGTCTCTCTCTTCCCCTCCCGCAGCCAAGGCTCCATTGGAGCAAAGATGGCCCGGGCGCTGGGGATGGCTCTGTGGCCTCTGCCCCAGGCGCTATAGTGGCTCTGGTCGCAACATGGCGATGCCCAGGATGGGCAGAGCATCGCCCCCTGGTGGGCAGAGCATCGCCCCTGGTGGGCGTGCCGGGTGGATCCCGGTCGGGCGCATGCGGGAGTCTGTCTGACTGTCTCTCCCTGTTTCCAGCTTCAGAAAAATGAAAAAGAAAAAAAAAAAAAATTTCATGAGTGATCATCAAATACCTACACATCCATATAAGGACCCTTAAGTGAAGAAGACAAAGGACACAGAGAGGAAGAGATGACACCTTTCAGAGAAGTCCGGAAGAGAGAAAGTTTTGTTGGAAACTGGTGATTTGAAGGAGACTGCACAGAAAACCAAGATTGGTATTGACCTTTACTAACACTACTAAGTAATAAAACAAAGTCATGTCTAAATATAAGGACATATAAATTATTATAGTATAGATATGTTATATACATTTATAAATCAGTAAGTTTTACATATTATTTTAAATTTTTATGTAAACACAGAAACTTTGAATTTTGGAATTACTCAAAGATAAGTATGATTTTGATTATTTTTAATGCTAAAAGATGATTATATATCAATACTATTTAAACAGAGTAAATAAATTTTTTTTCTAAATAGAAAGTGGACTATCATACTAGATATAATATATCATTTCAACGGCAATTTATCAGCATAGCTAAAATTTTTCTAAAATTACCAAAGAAGTACTCTGTATAATATTCACTCTATATAAATATGTTCCATAAATGATCTGGGTTTTTCCCATAATTTCTGTCTACCTAATATTATAATCAAAATTATATGCTCTGGCAATGTTATTAACTATATGTGTGTGCCCCTTTCCATAATTCCTACGTTGATGCTCTAATCCCAAGTGTGGCTGTATGTGGAAGTGTGATATCTAAGGAAGTAATTAAAGTTTAATGAGTGGTGTCTTAATTTGATAGAATTAATATCTCAATAAAAAATACTAGAGAACTCACTCTTTCTCTATATGTTATGTACAAAGAAAAGTCAAGAGAGGACACAGCAAGCAGGCAGCCGTCTGCAAGCCAGAAAGCAAGCTCGCACCGGAAACTGATAGTGCGAACCGGAAACACTCTGCTCTCAAATATCTAGAATTGTGAGAAAACTAATTTTTATTGTTTAAGGAACCCAGTGGTGGTATTTTGTCATGGCATTCTAAGATGCCTAAAACAAGCAATTATGTTATTCTTTGGCTTAAGTGTATTATAGAAGCTAGTTTGTGATAACAGCATGGATCTCTTTAACAATTAGATACATAAAGAAATATTATCAAATTATGCAAATATTATTAATTTTTTTAAAATTACACAAATAGCAAATAAAACAAAATTTTTCATATGCTGTCTTCAGGCTCCCACTGCAAATCACAATAAAGTCATAAGATCTGCTTATATATAAATACCCAAATGATTGCTATTCTAGTAAATAATTCACACATAGAAATACTTTTTCCACTTTTTGCACATGCACATAAACACTTATGAGAAAGATTTGAAGATAGCACTTGCTTGTGCTTAAGCTAACATAATTATGGTTATGCATATTTCATTAAATTCTTCTGTCAATACATCTGCAATATGATGTGAAAATTCTAGGTAAAATATACATGCTCATATATCTAGATTATTAAATATATAGTTACTTATGTTTTGAGATTCAGTTTTTAATGAGCATATGTGCAATGGAAAGGAGGAGGTTACACACACATGCAAACACACACACACACACACATACACACATGCAATGCTCTGAACATCATGCAAGCGTTTTACAATTCAAATCAATTTTGACACTCTACCCAGAGACAGCATCAAATTCAACAAGTTGAGAGCTTAGTCCTACAAGATTGAACTCCACCCTACTACAGTCACCAATCACAAGTCCACAAGTTTCTGAATAATGGCCATAGATTAGAGACCCCAAAGATCCCCTCCTCAGTGTTCAAAGATCAGGGTTTTGTTTCCTTTACTTCTGACTAACTGGCTATAAACTAGAGGTTCTTAGGACCTATTCTTTGGATTTGATAAATTTGCTAGGGCAGCTCATAGAATTCAGGAAAATATTTTACTAACTAAATCACCTGATTAATACAAAAGGATATAACTCTGGGACAGCTGTAAGAAAGAAATACATAGGGCAAGGTATGGGCAAAGGTCACAGAAGTTTCACGCTCTCTCTAGGTATGCCATTCTCTCCAAATCTACACCTGTTAACCAACACAGAAGCTCTCTAAAACCCATAATTCTGGGTGTTTCTGAAAGTTTCATTAGGTAAACATGTTGATTAAATCATTATTAACTGGGAATTGACTTAACCTCCTGCTCCTTCCTCTTCACTTCCCAAAGGTAGGAGATGAGACTGAAATTTACAGTCTTCTAATCACCTGGTTGGTTCTTCTGGCAATCTGCCCCAGCTTTTGGTGGGTTCCAAAAGTCACCTCATTAACAAGACAGAGAACAAATTTATCACTCTCATCATTAATAACATTTTAAGGATTTTAAGAGCTCTGAACCAGAAACTGGAGAAACCTCAAATGTAAATCATTTATTTTGCCACACATATCCCAGTAGTCATCTTGAAAATGCAGAAATAAGAAATAAATCTTCGGGAAATTTATGTACCTCATCAATTTAATAAATTTTAGTTCCGATTTGTTCTGAAACAACACATAAGATTCAGCTGCCTGTGATTCACCTTCTAATGCTTACAAATAAAACAATGCAAAAATTCAATGCTGTGAGTAATAATATTCTAGATCTTAGCTTTAAGATAATGGAACCCTGAATTTTAGGAGATTCCTCTATTTTGATTATGTAATGTGAATCTGATTATTAAATTATATTTGCATTCTTTTGAACTTCCAAAGTAATCACAGCAATCTAAGTTTAAGTTGTGTATTTTTACATTAGGATATAATCCATTAAAAGTGATATGGAAGAGTTGTCTATGGTGCTTACTAGTTATTTCTCCACTCCATCATCCAGATTAAAGACTATTTGTTCCTGACTATACAAATATTGAAATTCAAGATCTGCTAACATATAATATTAGCTTACAAACTAAATAAAATAAAAACAGCAGGAGTATCACTGTCCTGTTTTACAAAGTAATAATTAGATTCCAACTAAAATGAAAATAAGTGCAAGATAATCAAACTGAGAATAAATACTCAGAACAATAATTATATCTATTAACTTACTGTCCTTTTATAGCAATATTCTTTTCAGAAGGAGCTTCCAAAGAAACATAGTTTTATGGAGAGAAAAATGGAGGGCACAGCATTATACGTAAATATAACTAGGAACTATATCTGGTGACAAAATTGGTCATATCCTGACTTACGAAGGAATGTTATTATCTTCAAGGCCCTTAAGAGTAGTCTCAATTGTACTTTCTGGGTTTGTTTTCTTTTGTTTAGCCTCAACCCTTGCCATAACTTTAAAAAAATTCTTGACTAGCAATAGATTAGAGAGGAGATTGAATTTTTATTCTGTTCTCAGTTTTAAAAATTTTACAATTCAAGTTACAGCTTACTGCTTATATTAAAACAAAATGTAACTATTAGTTCTTTGAGCTAATAGTATGACAACCATAGCAACATTTTACATACTTGGAACTCTTGAACAAAATATAGTTGCAAGGACACAGGTTAAAAAATCAGGCTTATATTTCTAGGGAGTGAGGGGGTTGAGAAAGAGCTTACAAAAATACAGGGTAGGGCAAAAGTAGGTTTACAGTTGTTTGTATGAAAAATAATACAATAATTAACAAATAATATAAGAATAAACTGGTTTATACACTCACAGCTGTAACTTTTCTTTTGCTCCATCTTGTGAAAACTACTGATGATGGTATTCAGTAAATTGATAATATATGTTATAGAGAAAAAAAATTAATCAGAGGGCCAAATAAGGATTTCTGGGGATAAATTTCTATTTCAGATTGGTTGTCCTGGAAAGCCTTCCTTCACATTAATTTGTGAGCAGGTATAATCTTTCCCTTCCCTGGTTTTCAACTAATTTTTATTGTACAAATTTGTCCCTTATGTACTAATTTCTAGTCTTTCAGATCTCTGAAACCATAAGATCTGCTGGAAACAATAAAATCTCTCCCTATAAAATTTAGTCAACTCTGGTACTCCTTACTTGCTGTTTGTTTTTACATGGAAAAGCCTAACCTTGATTAAACGATAACTCTACTGAACGAGTTATTCATTCAGTAGAAAGTGCTGAGGAAAATATACATGCACACGCTCGCACAAACCGTGTTGACTGATGTCACTTTAAATACATGAATGTGGTCACAAGAGGACTCTTAACCCTGCTTTGTGAGTACAGCTGTCCTCCATTATCTGTGGTTTCACTCTTTGATATTTTAGTTAACCCTGGTCAACTGAGGTCCTAAAATAGTCAATAAGAAACTTTAGAAATAAACAATTCATAAATTTTAAATTGTGTACAATTCTGAAAAGTGGTGAAATCTCATGCAGTCAGGCTTCATTCCAAGTAGGATGAAAAGCAGTCCTTTGCCAGTGTTTCTGTTAGTGCAGGTAGCTAGATATTAATAAAGGGAGGGGAAAGTAAGGAGAATCAGACACTATTAGGCTTGGTAAACTAGGGAGCTAAACTGGACAATAAGCCTGCTTACTTCTCTAAGAAATTACAGGGGATTGCAGCCTTCCCTCACCAAGGGGGTTAGCAACCCACCTCTCTGTGGAGGGAGGCAAAGCCAGTTTTTTGATCTCTTCAGGATACAGCTGGCCCATTTACTCAGACTACAGTTGAGGAATAAACAGCAGGAGAAATTCCTCTGCTGGCCACATGCCCTGTAGAAGTCAAGATGGTGCAGGGGAGATGCTCATACTATGAAACATGTACAATAGGAATCAAGATGACCACCACAGAGGCCTATAAGTCTAGGCTGGGAAAAGGATCAGATTGGATAGGGAAACAAAATCCAGAAAATCTAAGAAATGGATTGGAAATTTTAGTTTAAAGAAGCACTGGTCCTTCCCAAGTCTGAGATAATATAACCCAAGATTAACAAAGAGTTAGAGCTTCTCTCTCTCTTTCTCTCCTCTCTCTTGCCTGTTGACACAGGCATGCCCCATGCATTTGTGTATTCTCTCTCCATAGCCTCCATGTGATCATAGCAGTTATGCAGACTCCAGGTGGGGGACTAGGGATAGTGCCAGCCAGAGCACAACCAGAAACACAGGAGCTACTACCCAGATGGGGACATGACATGGACTGAAAACATTTATGGAGACTGGCCTTTCTCCTGGGTCTGATGAAAATTAAGCTGAACTTTTTCTATGGCAGGAAGTGCAGAGATGAGGCATTGGAAACATGGGAGCAACCTTCTACCTCAGTTCTATCAAATCTTACCAGCAAGTCACAACCTCCCACACATAAGTCTCCTGGAATGCTTTTCTTCTGACTCTTGAAAAAACACAATTCACACCAGCATTGTCTCCACCCTCGTGCCTTCCTTGCCTCTTAGTCACTTAGTTGTTTCTTCTGTTATCAAATTGATATTTAAAGAATTTCAGTGCCTGTGTTCAAGTAATTCTCATTTTACTTGATAATGGCCACAGAGATGATGCTGTTAATTCAGGTATGCCAAAGAAAAGTCATAATGATCTCTCCTTTGAAAAAGAATGTTAGTATAACAAAAATAAACAACCCATAGTTTATAAGGTTCAGTACTATCCATAGTTGAAGGCATTCATATGGATCCTTGCAAATGAGGGGAGACTAGTCTACATTAAGTTTTAATCTATTTACTTGAAGATATGTCATAGGTATCCAACTGTGTGCAAAACAAAATACTAATAATGGAAAAAAATAAATATTTCTATATTAGTGGTCATACATTCCATTTTTCTTGCAAATTTGTAAGCCCTTTTAAAAACATACAATGGAATATTCTTCAGACTTAAAAAAGAAGGAAATATGTGACAATTTGGATGAATCTGGAGGACATTATGCTGGGGGAAAAAAAAAACAATAAACTATTCACAGAAGAACAAGTAGTCCCTGGTTTCATTTCTCTGGGGCATCTAAAAAAGTAAAATTCATAGAAAGAGAAGCTAGGAAGGTAATTGGCAAGTGCTGGGGGAAGAGAAAGGAGTTGTCCTTCAATGGTACAAAGTTTCAGTTACACAAGATAAATTAATTCTAGAGATCTGCCTTACAGTTTTTATTTAAAATACTGTATAGTACACTTAATAATTTCTTAAAAGAGCTGATTTCATCTGTTTTTACCATAATTAAAAAACTTTACTTAATTCTCATATAATGTATCTATCTGTCCATTGCATATTTTCTAGATTATTGACTTCCCATTAGAATGATAAATTTGGTTTCTGTTCATAGTAATTACTATTTCATGTTAATTAATGAAGATAAGAATATCTGATTTTTTTAGTAATATTTTGATTTTTACATGTTTTTATACTGTATTCAGAAACCGACATTCAAGCAATTACTATACAAGTGGATGAGATATTTGGTAATATCTCACAATTACATTACATTTAGACTACATCTCTGAAGTTTAAATTCAAGATTTTGTTTTATTCCTGACCTTGTTATTTAAACCTTTTACTAGTGAAGTTTTTTTTTATTTTGAGATTTAAAAGTAAAGAATGATTATATCCACTCATGTAATCTATTTATGTTTTCAAATGAAGTTTCTTATATAATCAATATATATATTTTTTGTCTCTCAGATGTTATCTTGCAATTGAAATAAGAATCCAGAAGGCAAGGATGTTCCTCTCATTTATAACTATGACATTATTCAATGGTAAGCATAAGAAGAATCTTTAATCTCCTTGTTAGCAAAGAGACAGTAAATCAGAACAGAATACTAAATATGTAATTTTGATAGATTAAGTAGGATTAATACTTAGTCTAAGAAACACTGTGTTTTTGCACATTTAGCTGATCATTTGAGCTACAAGAAAGTTTGATTTAATAGATCATTTACTTAACCTGTCAACTCTAAAACTTTCTGAGCTAAATCATTTAGCTCCCAGTAATAATGAAGAATGAAGAAGAAACTACAAATGAATCATACAGGAAATTATTAGCATATGCCTACATATAATCAGCTTTAGGCCTTCACGTCCTTGTTATGCAGTACATGAGAGATGAAAGGTCTCATGCCAATGGTTCACTCAGTCTTTATTTAGCCCACTGTGACATTGTGGATGATAGTCTAAGTACTGAAAGGTTGATCAAGGCTTACTAATATAAACATATAAAAATGTCTTAATTGGACTACCAGTTGACACTGGGTAGGAGAAACCTGGCTGGGCATTAAGGTGACAAAGATGTATGAAAGACTAAGGGCAAGGCATGATGGGGGAATGACGGAATGTTTTTGAGAAAAATCAGGCAAATTGGGAATATTTTCTGCCATGTTCACTGCGTATAAAACCCAGGCTAAGATTGAGTGTGATTAGAGCTAGAAATGTCTGGCATATGTTTCTTTCTCTAACTGACCTGGTGGCATATTCGGATTTCTTCAGCTCTCCATAACAGATGTCCTCCCTTTGCTTTGGATTGAAATAAAGAGGCTGTAGAAGTTAGACTTTATTGAGCACAGACCTTAACACCAGGGTATCTGATGTAGTTTACTCGTTCTCTGGTCTTGACCAAGTTTCTTAAATTTTGTATGCCTCAGTTTTTCCTTTTGTAAAACACGTAATAAAAGTACCTAATTTATGGTGTTTGAGAAAGATATTAAATAAGCTTTTATTTAACCAAACGGTCATTCCAGACAAGAGGTATACACTTTAAAATACTATTCCTGTCCCTTCAAAAATCAACAGTTGTTCAATAAGAAGTTGTTCATTATTTTTTACTGATATGATGATATGTTACCCTAGAGTACAAATCTGAGCTATCTCAGAAAAGCCCGGCAGGTTCATGGGGAACAGGCATCCCCAAACTATGCTGCTTTCAAGTGCAAGCAATTTGGGGGAGTCTTCAGTGTCTGGCTTTAGCAGAATATGGTTTGACCCTATGTCTTGTCAAATAGAAAGCATATAAGCTAGATTTAGCATGCAGGACTTTTTGACTATATACTGACTACATCCAAAGAAACTTATGCCCAGGGTATTTAATTCAAGGGTATCTTGAGTAAATGACACCTGGAGTTAACAGATGAGTTAGTTCATGTTCAAGGAGCCAGAGAGAATGACACACAATCCAAGAAAGATGTCCTCTAGTGGGGTCTCCTGGCTGATTCAGTTTCAGGTGGAAGTCATATCTTTTGTAACTGGTGTTCCTTTAATATTTTCAAAACAAACTTTTAAGGTTACTAACTCTGCCAGGATAGATGTTCTGCAAATTGAATCTTCCTATTATTTTGAATTTCTTAATATTTTTACCTTCAAATGGATTTAATGAATGCATTAAGTGGATTCAAATTCATTTAAAAGTAATTAAAATATGACAGTTGCTTTTTGAATTAAAGTGAAAGTATTAAGAACTTTAATTACATTTGTTGTAATTTTTTAATGGTATAAAGACAGATTTAAATTTTTTTACTTACTTATGTAAAAAATAACATAGTTTTGTCTATATCCAAAATTTGAAGTGACCATTATTAAAAACCAAAAAAAAAATCATTATGGTCAAAACTATAATTGGTCATTTCCATATGAAAAATATGTTTAAGTGGAATCAAGTTGTTTGAAAATTATTAATGATTATTTTTACTTAGTACTTTGTATTTTATTTGTGTTACCATAATATATAATACAAAAATATAAATTTTTGCTCCCAAGTCTCTTCAAATCTTTTTAATATATCCCACTGTCAAGTGTTATAAATTTTTGTATATTCCAAAACATTGAAAAAGTAAGAAAGTAGTCTTTCAGAACTCAGACATGCATGTCTCACAAATAAAAAAATGGATTTATAAAAACATTTTCCTTAGCCAATGCTGAGATAATGTACATGAACATAAACATTTCTTACTTGAAAATGTAATCATTCTTAGGAAGAAATTAGATTTTCTAACAGAAAATTTCAGTTCAAACTGGAACTTCTCTTTAATATAGTTAAAAACTGGCTTTCATTGGGGATCATTCAAGGTAATGCAGACATTAGTCGTTGAACATTAATGCATTCAAGTTGATGTTTTTGCATATACTTATAACATCAGATAAAACCTGTTTAAGTTTTACTTATTCTTAGAAAGGGAATAAGAAGAGGTAAATATTATACACATTTACATTACTTTAAACCTCTGTTTAAAATGTTCTAACCTTATATCAAAAACATGAACTTGTTCAGGGAAACTGAGTGAAGTAGAAAGGGTTGCCTAGAATTGAAATATATATAAAAAATTGGAATAACTTGGACTAAAACAAAAGCAAACTTAGAAAGTAAATGTTCCTTACCAAGAGGAAGTAATATATTTAATTGATATTTCCAATCGTAAATATTTTAGTAGTAAATTTACTAGTAGGTATAAAGTTTATACATATATATGTATTCCAAATTAATTTATTTTATTTGTATAATTTTTATAATATATTAAACATAACTATGAATAGTGTACAAATATTTATCAATGAATTACTTTATAATTACTTTTAATTAGACATTGTCAAAAATGATGTTATTATATTAATTGTGATATTTCATGAGATAATAATGATAATAGTATTAGCTGTTCCACAGAATGAAACTAATATTAGTTTACTAAATTTATCTGTACTTTTTGTAAATACTGTTCTTTTTTTTTTACTCTAATATTTTGGAAGATCAAAGCTTCTCTCCTTTTCACTTTATCACCAGAGATTTTAATATGATTCCAGGACAAAAAGGAGAACAAAGATGACAGAATTTGAGTGCACATATAAAATATAGTTTAAAAGAAAAAGGTTGTGCCTGACCAGATGGTGGCGCAGTGGATAGAGTGTCGGACTGGGATGCGGAAGGACCCAGGTTCGAGACCCCGAGGTCGCCAGCTTGAGCGCGGGCTCATCTGGCTTGAGCAAAGAGCTCACCAGCTTAGACCCAAGGTCGCTGGCTCCAGCAGGGGGTTGCTCGGTCTGCTGAAGGCCCGCGGTGAAGGCACGTGTGAGAAAGCAATCAATGAACAACTAAGAAGTCGCAACACGCAATGAGAAACTGATGATTGATGCTTCTCATCTTTCTCTGTTCCTGTCTGTCTGTCCCTGTCTATCTCTGCCTCCAAAAAAAAAAAAAAAAAAAGTTGTGTATTTTTTATCTTAATTTCAACTATAATTTTATTTCATAATGAAAGTATTATTTTTTCAGGGTTCAGAGAATACTCTGGGAAAACACACACAGAACACTAAATCGATTTTCTTGATATTGTGGGAGACAATGATCTAAGAATAATAGAGTCTTGCTCAGAGGAAGACCACTGGGAGGAATCTGAAACATCTCAGGTTGCATCTGTTTCCTTGAAGGCAAGCAGCTGGTGGCCACTGGCAATTGTCTTGGGACTCACTGATCCAGCCATCTCTGCTTATGAGACACAATTATGTAATACATAAGAATCAATCTGAGAAATGTTCAGTTTTAAGCATTCTAACATCAAATGTTAACTATTTGATTTTTGAAGCAAGTTTTGGGGTATTGTTTATTTTCTTTTGTAGCAGGTGAAGAAAAGAGTAAATTTGTAAAAACTCTGTTTACCTTTATTCATTAGTAACCTCTAAATTTTTTTTAAAATATCGGACTTTTTAATATAGAATTCTTAGTGCAAAAAAAGATGTGTATTTTTGTATTAATTTTAATGGGGTGACATTGATAAATCAGGGTACATATGTTCAGAGAAAACAGCTCTAGGTTATTTTGCCATTTGCTTATGCTGCATTCCCATCACCCAAAGTCCAATTGTCTTTCGTCACCTTCTAACTGGTTTTCTTTGTGCCCCTCCCCTCCCCATCCCCCTCCTTCTCCCCCCCCCACCCCGTAACCCCCACACTCTTGTCCATGTCTCTGAGTCTCATTTTTATGTCCCACCTATGTATGGAATCATATAGTTCTTAGTTTTTTCTGATTTACTTATTCGCTCAGTATAATGTAATCAAGGTCCATCCATGTTATTGTAAATGATCCGATGTCATCATTTCTTATGGCTGAGCAGTATTCCATAGTATATATGTACCAAAGTTTTTTAATCCACTCGTCCTCTGGTGGACACTTGGGCTGTTTCCAGATCTTCGCTATTGTGAACAATGCTGCCATAAACATGGGGGTGCATTTCTTCTTTTCATACAGTGCTATGGTGTTCTTGGGGTATATTACTAACAGTGGGATAACTGGGTCAAAAGACAGTTCAATTTTTAATTTTTTGAGGAATCTCCATACTGTTTTCCACAGTGGCTGCACCAGTCTGCATTCCCACCAGCAGTGCAGGAGGGTTCCCTTTTCTCCACATCCTCGCCAGCACTTATTCTGTGTTGTTTTGTTGATGAGCACCATTCTGACTAGTGTGAGGTGATATCTCATTGTGGTTTTAATTTGCATTTCTCTAGTGATTAGTGATGTTGAGCACTTTTTATATGCCTATTGGCCATCTGTATGTCCTCTTTGGAGAAGTGTCTATTCATTTCTTTTGCCCTTTTCTGAATTGGATTGTTTGTCTTTCTGGTATTAAGTTTTACAAGTTCTTTATAAATTTTGGTTATTAACCCCTTATCAGATGTATTGTCAAATATGTTCTCCCATTGTATAGTTTGTCTTTTTATTCTGTTCTTATTGTCTTTAGCTGTGCAGAAGTTTTTAGTTTGATATAGTCCCATTTGTTTATCCTGTCTTTTATTTCACTTGCCTGTGGAGACAAATCGGCAAATATATTGCTGCGAGAAATGTCAGAAAGCTTACTGCCTATGTTTTCTTCTAAGATACTTATGGTTTCACGGCTTATATTGAACTCTTTTATCCATTTTGAGTTGATTTTTGTGAATGGTGTAAGTTGGTGATCTAGTTTCATTTTTTTGCAGGTAGCTGTCCAATTTTCCGAACACCATTTGTTGAAGAGGCTGTCTTTACTCCAATGTATGCTCTTACCTCCTTTGTCAAATATCAGTTGTCCATAAAGATGTGGGTTTATTTCTGTGTTCTCAGTTCTGTTCCATTGATCTAAGTGCCTGTTCTTATGCCAGGACCAGGCTGTTTTGAGTACAATGGCCTTGTAGTATAACTTGATATCCAGAAGTTTGATACCTCCCACTCTATTCTTCCTTTTCAAGATTGCTGAGGTTATTCATGTAAAAAAAGATGTTTTATTTCACCCCAATAAAAAAAATCACTGAATGCTATAAAAAACAAATGTGTAGGTTACCATGATTTTAAAAAAAGTTTTAACCCAAAAAAGTATATACTTAAAAGAAATAAGATAACTTTTAAAATTCTTCCTTCTCTTCTTGATATTTTTTTTATTTTTTGCTATCATATAAACCTGTTCTATTGTTTGTGTCTGTTTTTAAGAGTTGCAACAGGAGTGTGTGTGTGTGTGTGTGTGTATATATATATATATATATATATATATATATATTCTATATATAGGGGGGGGAGAGACCCATGGAGCAATTTGTTAGTACCATCAAGCAATTATGTAAAGACTTAAGTGGTTAATTTTCATGGCCATTGTAAATTGATTTAACTGTGTTGTTTTAATCAGTATCACCTTTCTTAATGATATAACCTTATTATAGATTTTAGTGTGCAGCCTAAGACAGTGCTTCACAAATTTTTACTTTATCCGAGGTTTTCAAAGCCTGCCACTGAGGAAGGTTATTAATGTACTAATCATGCCAACTACAAAATTTATGTTGATTCATCTGTCATAAAGCATAGTCACAGATCAGAAATCCTTGTACAGTTATTTGCACATTTAAAATATTTCAGATTGGCCTGACCAGGCGGTGACGCAGTAGATAGGGCATCGAACTGGGATGCAGAGGACCCAGGTTCGAGACCCTGAGGTTGCCAGTTTGAGCGTGGGTTTATCTGGTTTGAGCAAAGCTCACCAGCGTGGACCCAAGGTCACTATGTCTGCTGTAGCCCCACGGTCAAGGCACATATGAGAAAGCAATCAGTGAACAACTAAGGTGTCGCAATGAAAAACTAATGATTGATGCTTCTCATCTCTCTCCATTCCTGTCTGTCTGTCCCTATCTATCCCTCTCTCTGACTCTGTCTCTGTAAAAAAAAAAAAAAAAAATCAGATTGATGAGTATAATTCAATCAAATTATTAAAATGTTACTATGCTTATTACTATGAAATTTAAGTAATAATTATGATACTTCATATTTAATATGTCAAATTTAGTTCAGAAGTAAGTTGTTCTTTTTAAAAATAGCATAAAAATTCAATATTATTAAATATCATGTTAGACTGCAGTTATTTTCTTTGTCTATAGCACAGAGATATAAACAAATATTTAAGGAATATTAACTAAATATTATTATTAAAAATGTCTCAGGATGGCTCCATGGCCTTGCCTTGGACAGTAAAATAGCTCAGTTGCCAAACAGCAGCTCCAGATAGGCAATGCATCCAACTGTCAGGTGGATCCCAGTTGGGGTGCATGCGGGAGTCTGTCTCTCTGCCTCCCTGCCTTTCTCTTAATTTTAAAAAAATTCCCAGGATAATGTGAGAAAGTTAAAAATAAATTATTGAGAAAATTATCTTACATATGACTGAACATTACTGCTTATGTATTCAACATAATTAAAACTACTATGACATACTGTCCAATTCCATCCAGTAATTGAGCAGACTGTTTGCATTTAGATGTTAACTCTACAAATCTAATTTGATGACCATAAGTAAGATAACTCTCTGTGCCTTAGTTTTCTCATTTTTTTAAGTAGAGTAATATGAACCACTCAAAACTGGTTGAGTAGACCAATTGAAATGTACAATATGCAATAAAAAGTCCTAACACTGTTTTAATTATTTTTAGTTTAAAAATAATCATTTTTAAATTTGATATAAAAATAACATTTTTGGATCACATGACATATGTGATGGGTTAATCTCATAGGATAATAATTCATGATATTGTTATTTTGCCAATTGTGGGTCATTAGAATGGAAGTTTATCTATTGTACCCAAAAACTTATTGCAGTGATGAATGTTTAAAAATTAGTGAATATCTAAATTTTTGTGATGATTGTTCCACAATACATATAATTATTGAATCATCATGTTTTACACTTAAAACAAATACATGTAAACTATATCTCAATAAAAATATGAGTGAAATCAATATGCATCATTTTTATTAAACTTAAAATATTTTTTTTAAAAATTAAATTTATTGATAAATAAAATTCTATAGGTTTAAAGAGTACAATTCTGATGCATCATCTGTATATTGTATTGTGTGCCCACCACCCAAAGTCACCATATATTTAACCTCTTTAATCCTTTATTATCCTTCTACCTCTCTTTCCTCAGGTAATCACCATACTGTTGTCTGTGTCTATCAGTTTTTGTTTGTTTCTTTTTTCTTATGGTTTTCAGTTTTATTTCTCACAAAATAGTGATATTATTGGTACTTGACTTTTTCTATCTTACTTATATTACTTAGCATGATATTCTCAAGCTCCATTTATGTTGTCTCAAATAGCAGTATTTCACCTTTACTTGTGGCTGAGTAGTATTCCATTGTGTGTGTGTGTATATATATATACCACATCTTCTTTATTCAGTCATCTACTGAAGGATATTTTGTTTATTTCCATGTTTGGGGCACCATGAATAACGCTGCAATAAACATAAAGTTGCATATATCTTTTAGAATACATGTTTTCAAATTTTCAGATAGAAACACAGAAGAGAGACTGTTAGGTCATAGTTTTAATTTTTTTGAAGAACTTCGATACTGTTTTTGGCTGTACCAGATTTTCACCAGAAGTGAATGAGTGATCTTTGTTCTCCACGACCTCTCTAACATTATTTATCTTGTTGATAATATATTATTCATCTTGTTGATGATAATAGCCATTCTATCAAGTGTGAAGTGGTATCTCATTGTAGTTTTGATTTGCATTTTCCTAATAGCTAGTGGATTTAAACATTTTTTCACATACCTATTGACTAGTTGCATGCTATCTGGAGACAAGTGTTTGTTCAATTCCTCTGTCCATTCCTTTAATTAGATTTTTTATTTATTTTGTGTTTAGTTATGCATTCTTTATATATTTTTATATTAATCCCTTGTCATTTCTGTTGTTTGCAAATATCTTCTCTCATTCGGTTGGTTGCTTTTTGTTTTGTTGGCAGTTTCTTTTGTTGCGCAGATACACTTTAGTTTGCTATAGTGTCATTTATTTATTTTTGCTTTTATTTATTTTACCTTTAGGGACAAATGTTGAAAATTCTCTCTAAAACCAAGGTCTATAATTTAGGTCTTTGATCCACTTTAATTAATTTTTGTATATGGAGACAAAACAGTAGTCTAGCTTCATTCTTTTAATGTAGTTTCCCAATTTTTCCAGCACCATCACTGAAGAGGCTTTCTTTTGTCTGTTGTATGTTTTTAACTCCTTCATCAAAAATTATTTTCCCATATACATGTAGTATTATTTCTAGGCTCTTGATTTTTGTCCCATTGGTTTGGGTGTCTGTTTCTCTGCCAATGCCATGTTGTTTTTATTATTGTTACTTTGTAGTATAACTTAAAGTTAAGGACTTAAACTTAAAAGATTTTGATAATACCATTAGAACAGCTTGAAAGTGGAATATATTAAATGCATATCAATAGTTCTAAGTAAGTTTATATGAGTATGTTGAAATTAATGATTATTAAACTCTGGAATTTGCTTTGTATAACAGAAGAAATGGTCAAAGTTCAGAACATTTTATGAATTTGGACCACTTGAAAATATTTCTATCAGGCTTCAAACTTTACTACTACTTACAGAAATAAACCAAGAAACATAATATTACAGGGACATAGTACAGCCCTTATCACTTACAATACAATGGTCTCATGGAAAGTTTTAATAAGCAATTAAAATGTGTTGTTTAGAAGTGAAAAAAGTCTTGAATGATATAATGCAAATGTGATATCTAATTGAATACAAGAAGAGAGAAGGCTTTCAAGGATTGGTGTAAAAATAAGTGATAGCAATGATGTAATTATGTAACTTTATTATCTTTAATATTTCTCTATATTTTTACTTTTATTTTGTTTGACTTGATTTTCTAAAGATAACAGTTACCCCTGTGCCAGTTGGAAAGATGTTGGCACAAAAGACATGAACTTAGACCATTGAATTTGGGTTTTACAATTTAGAATGGAACTATGCAATGGATTCTTCCTAGTAGGTAGTTAAATGGGGTTATCTATGACAACATTAGCAAATGGAAGGACAGTTGTGTAATTCTTACCTTTCAAATCCTATGACATCTTCCAGGGGAGGAGGCAAAAGAGAAACCATGCCAATTGTGTTATTAATATTGGCTATGTAGGTAAACAGTACTGTCCCACGAGGCTACACTACCAGGGTGGATTAAATGAAATAATAAATACAAAGTTGTGGAGAATGGGGCACACAAGAAGAAGACTGAAACAAGACTTTCTTAGAGAAAGAGGAGAATACTCTTAACAACCAGCTTCAGGTATGGTGCTGACAATGGCTGATGCTCAAAGAAGCTGCCTAAACTCCTTTCTCTAGATTAGAAAAAGAAAATTGGGCCACTGCTCAGGTCAAGTGTTTACCTTAAAACTCCACCTGAATAATCTCCATCTGGATTTACAATGTGATGCAGAGCTTCCTAATTGACCATTGCCTTGTTGGAGCTACCATTTAGCTAATAACATTGGAATTATATTAGCTGTTGTTTTTAAGTACTGAGAGAGAACTATCACCTTTGAATCATTCAGGGCCAAGGCAGTTGGACAGATGAGCACCTGCACATTGTGTTACTGTTGACTGAATGACACAATGCTGAGGCAGATGACTGGATGCGATCAGAAGCAGATTCTACCACCTGCCCAGTTTGTCATTGCTTCACTCTTCCACCTCTACCAAATTTGAATGTGGTTAAAATGCCTTAACAGAAAGAGATAATGACACCTGATTCTCTTTTTTTTTTTTTTTTTTTTTTTCATTTTTCTGAAGCTGGAAACAGGGAGAGACAGTCAGACAGACTCCCGCATGCGCCCAACCGGGATCCACCCGGCACGCCCACCAGGGGCGGTGCTCTGCCCCCCAGGGGGCGATGCTCTTCCCATCCTGGGCGTCGCCATATTGCGACCAGAGCCACTCTAGCGCCTGAGGCAGAGGCCACAGAGCCATGCCCAGCGCCCGGGCCATCTCTGCTCCAATGGAGCCCTGGCTGCGAGAGGGGAAGAGAGAGACAGAGAGGAAAGCGCGGCGGAGGGGTGGAGAAGCAAATGGGCGCTTCTCCTGTGTGCCCTGGCCGGGAATCGAACCCGGGAACACCTGATTCTCTTTAAGAGAGTGGGCACACAAGTGATAAAACTGGCCAAATATCGCAGTAAGTGTCCTCTGATATTTTATATGAGCCACTAGTGGGGAGTAGAGCACCCACACTGAGCTGCTTCCTCAGAGAGTGTGCCGCCTTATAAATTCCCTGAGCAACCAAGTTCAATGTTTTTACTGTGTGAAAACAATGTACTTATAATAATAGGAGGCTGGTTGAATTTTTATCAAAACTGACCTCTAAATACTTTCTATGTTTAGGAGCTATATTTGGATTACAAAACCAATCCAACATGCTGTTTCTAAGTGAAAAAGATGAAATGGGACAGTAGAAAGAGCTCTTTTCCATGAGTTTGTAAAGGTTATGACGTGATTCTTGAAATAACAGTATTTTGTTCTAAGTTGAAAAGTTCACCCCAGTCATCAGCAACACTAGAGAGGCCTTTATTCTCACCCAGGAAGAACTATTGAAGATTTATATTCCCATGGAATTTTAGAATATTGGTCAGCAATCCTATAGGCCGAGTTTGTAGCAGGGAGAGGCAGTTCATTCATAAAGCCAAAACTGTGGGAAAAACAAAACAAAACAAAAAAACTTGCTGTAGAGTGTTGCTTTAACTGAAATTTATATGATAAGATATTGTGTTCCATAGATATTTTGGAAGACTAATTGAAAACCTATCTCAAGTGATAAACAACAAACTTGTTTGCCTAAAATCATAGTGTAATCAGTTTTATAAACTCTATTAGTAATTATGATAAATTTAAATAGATTAAAAGTTCCATGAAATTTTATTCTCCAAACTTAAAGTACTAAGTACAAAGAGTTGTTTTTTACTTTCTCTACTAAAAATTCATCATGTGAGTCAGAAAAAAATATAACAATAACTTCTTGGATGTGCATAAGTTATTGTATAATATCATACTATTGACATTATAGAAAAATAGAAATATTTAAACAATTGTCAAATGTTATAAAATCCAATGGATATATTTGTATTTTCTAGCAGCTATTTTTACACATATAACACTATCAACACTTATCAATCTTAGTTAGATATGTGGATACTTGAATCCATGAGAACCTGGTGACTTTAAGATGACATGTGTAGGATTTTGAGTCTTCCAGCTATAGTAGGGGCTATATTGAAGTTTACTTGAATTTAAGAAAAAGTATTTACATATTATGATTTTTGTAGCTTCTTTATGAAATCAACCCACTGTGACTCACAAAGCTGAGCTCATTTTTACCACCTTTTGAACACTATTTCTCTGTCAAATGAAGCATCAGTAACTCCCTGGATATTGTCAGTATTTGCACTACTGCTGTGCTTGGTATAGCTTTATGCTCTGCCCAAAAAGCTCCTTGCCTTATTCATCCCATTCATCCACCTAAACAAACAATTTACAAGACTTTTAGCATTTGAACTACTTTACTAGCACCTTGCTTAAGTTTTAACAGTTTTTTACGCTTGCTTTATTCTGTCCTACATAATTATGTTTTAATAGAATTTATACCCAATAAGAGGAGACAATGTGTTTTATTCACAATTTTCTCACTTCAGGGTTTAGCCTAGTGCCTGATACATGTAAATTTTTCAATAATTATGTTTCATTTACAAACTATAATCCCTTCTGCTATAGAGCAACATTATTTTTTATTTTTATGGTAATCATGATGCTCTTGAAGGTCTTCTTGCTAAAATGACTTGGGAAAAAATTAATACACTGTCCATCATGAATTTCCAGATCTATATAATGTTCATACAATAATACTGACAAAGAAACAAACCTGAGCAGGTATAATGCAATTCTTAAGAAAAAATAAATAGAGAAAACAAACTAGAATGCATTTGAACAAACTTTGCAATTCAAATAATAAGTATCATTCTCTTTCCCATTTTATATTAATTTTACAATATTGTGTTTAATAAATGCCAGTTTGTATATTTGCACAGATTACTAATACAATGTTCGATTCAGTGGTCAATACTACTAGAGCCCTCTGCTGTATGTTGGAAGTATAACTAGAATGTGGTTGCTTCAAATGCTATGAAAACAGTGCAGTAAATAATGTGTTTATAACAACTTCCTACATGCTTCAAAACTATGTGCAGTACAGATCATGTATCATAGAATTATATACTTGAAACCTATATAATCTTATTAACCAATGTCATATAAATAAATTTGATTTATATAAAAGGCAAACAATACAGCATTTAGATTTCCTGGGCTATATGAGTATTCTTGAAAGATAACTTTGAAAAAATTTTAAATTAGTATGTAGTAACTAATTAGATTTTTTTTCTCTGAGGCTACTATATATAAAACAGTGCTATAGTAATGCATAAATATACGGAAAGTACTGAAATCTAATACCTTTTTCTCAGATCCTATACTAGTTTATTCTCTTATTAAATATTCACTTTTTTTAATCAACTAACTTCACTTAATGTATTTAACTAACTGAGCTGTTTTATTTGAATACAGTGAGTGCCAACTCTAGTAAATATTGATCTTTTTCTTTTCTTCTTCTTTCCTCCCTCCTTCTAACCCTTCCTTATTTTGTTTACTTCCATTCTATTCATATTTCTTCTTTTACAGATCCAAAAATAAATATAGAAAGTATGTAAATACAATATTAATGCTTGTTTTCAGTCCTATAAAAAGAGATCACAAATGAAAACTTGTAAAATTTTAATTTTATTTGCATTTCAGGAGTACTATATTATTTTATATAGCATTAGACAAGGGACAGTTAACAATCTTGTACACAATCTGTGTGACTTACATATCAGAACTTCATGTAGAATATATTCTTTCTGATGGGATTATACTTATTATCTGAAAAACAATAGTTTTCTGATCCTGATTTTGGTGAGGGTGTTCATATGACATTAAAAAAAAGGTAAAATTTAAACATTCTATGAGTTCAGGAGTTGATTTTAGTTTCTTCTTTCTGTATATTCAGTGTAGTACACAGTTCCTAACACACAGCAATTAATCAATATGTCAATGTGTGAAAAATTATGAGTATTTGGTCTAAACTTACAACCACTCTAACCATTTATTAATTTTCTAGCATGTACACACAGTGTGGTATTGCACACACAAATCACTATAATCAGAAGTTGATTCAAGAAACTTTATTTCTCTGTAAAATAAAATCCATAGAATTCTTAAAAAGTTATTGCTATGAGCTCAATAAAGATATAGTGTTACAAAGTGTAAACAGTCAGTAAATTCTTATAATAAAGAAGAGACTATTGCTTAATCTTTCAGATAACAAGAAAACGTTTTTGTGAATTAATTATATTAATTTAATTCATAATATTTTCAATTCCTAATTCTAAATAAGAGTTTATTTCAAAGTGTAGTCTTATAGTGGTATGAATATATGCAAGATATAATAAATTTTTAATAATCTTTATTAACTTTATCTAAGGAAATATTAATATTGATTTAGCAATAATTATATGAAAAATTGACCAAATTAATCTTTACTTCTGGCAATGTGGCAGACCTCATTAATAATAACATATTTAAAAATAATAATAAACTTTAAAAGGATCAAAGTTGAGAAGTTCTTGATTCCTTCTAAAGCAGCAAATTGTAATCTGATACTTATTCTCAAGCCATATCTTTAATGACAAGCCAGGTTAGAAAAGCAAAAACAAAAACAGCTACAACCAAGGATAAAATACGTATATCCAATCATCTTGCTCTTCTTCAGCTCTGGATCTCAAGATCATTTAAAATCGCTAAACTTTAGCCTCACCTGTGGTGGCACAGTGGATAAAGCGTCGACCTGGAAATGCTGAGGTCACCAGTTTGAAACCCTGGGCTTGCCTGGTCAAGGCACATATGGGAGATGATGCTTCCAGCTCCTCCCCCCGTCTCTCTCTCCTCTCTCTCTGTCTCTCTCTCCTCCTCTCTCTCTCTTCTCTAAAAATGAATAAATAAAATTTAAAAAAATCACTGAACTTCATGGCATTTCAGGGTTTGAATTTAAATGGTTCACATGGGTGGAAACATCCACTCCTCTTCCCCAACCCCATTTTCTTTTAATATAAAATATATTCTTTACTAATGATTCTCCAGGGGCTCATATTAGAAGAGATTTTCACACAAAAGTAAGCCTACAAAATGTGAACAAAAATTAAATGTGTCATTAAAGCCCTATGAAAAAACAACTGGCCATGACTAAGAAATTCACTGAACGCCACAGAGAGGTAAAATGCCAGAAAACCTGAGAGATTGTGTGAGAAACCACGAGATTAGGACATGAAATGCTAGCTGTATGTCTCATAGGAATATGTCTCATAAGAGCTGAAGGAGAAACTAAAGACAATATTTTGAAATAGCAGCTGTAATAATATGTACAATACACATGAGACAACAAAGATTTTACTGTTTACAAAAATGTTCTAAAAAATACTTTTAAGATATTCTTCAAATAAGATGAAGCTAAAATCCATTTTAAGAAACTAAAATCCAAAAAGCAATGGTGAAAAAGTAAATTTATAGATATGTGAGAATTCTAATAATTAATTTCCTAATATGAAAAATAAAAATTACATAGAAATATTCTCCAAGTTAATACAAATTGTGCACAAAAGGGATGTGAAAATAAGAGTGAAACTGTATTTTGGAGAAATAGGTAGAATGTACAATTCAAAACTAGCACAACAGAACACAGAATCAAGAACAAGTAACTTAATAAATAAGAAAAAAAGGTGCAAAAGATAAGTATAATTGGCCCTGGCCGGTTGGTTCAGCGGTAGAGCGTCGACCTGGCGTGCGGGGGACCCGGGTTCGATTCCCGGCCAGGGCACATAGGAGAAGCGCCCATTTGCTTCTCCACCCCCGCCCCCTCCTTCCTCTCTGTCTCTCTTTTCCCCTCCCGCAGCCAAGGCTCCATTGGAAATGTAAAGCCAGAAGGCATGGCCATGGCCACTATCACAGCAGCCCGTTCCATGCAGGTTCGCATTGGACTCGGACAGTCGGTAAAGAAACAACGGAGCCAAAAACTGATGGGCTGTCATCTTTAATTCTAGCTTGCACCCAGCGGGCAAGTAAAAATACACACTGGGCTCCAAAACCCACTCACATTCAGTGCTCACAAAGCCACTGACTTATCCGAGTTTCCTAGAATCAAAGGTTTCTAGCTCACCAGCCTTATTCTCCTCAGTTCTCCATCTCCTTCCTTATCCCAGATACAAACTCTAGTCTACACAAACTGGCATCTCACTCAGCACTCTGCCATCTTGGCTGCTTCTCCTGGCCACATGGCCTCTTTCCGCTGCTCTCTGCTCTCTCATGCTAATCATCCCAGGAACCAAGAGAGCAAGCTCCCGCTCTGTCCCCATTTTATAGTGTAGAAATCCAAACCCTTATCCAATATACAAAATAGGGAAGTCTCTAATACAAAGTCACTTTCTGAGGCATGATTGGATTGTACCACCCCACATCAAAAAGGGTAGGAAAGGCTTAATCCCAAAACCAAGCCCCAGGCTACAAGGATTCTGCCTGCCTTTAGCCCACCCCAACACACATTAATATCACCTGGGCGACGGCCTCCTCGTGTTATCTTTAACAAAGTGAGCATAACATTTTATCTGCCCAACAGGAGCAAAGATGGCCCGGGCGCTGGGGATGGCTCCTTGGCCTCTGCCCCAGGCGCTAGAGTGGCTCTGGTCGCGGCAGAGCGAGGCCCTGGAGGGGCAGAGCATCGCCCCCTGGTGGGCAGAGCGTCGCCCCTGGTGGGCATGCCGGGTGGATCCCGGTTGGGCGCATGCGGGAGTCTGTCTGACTGTCTCTCCCCGTTTCCAGCTTCAGAAAAATACAAAAAAAAAAAAAAAAAGATAAGCATAATTGAATTAGATAATAGAAATAAATCCAAATATTTCATAATAAAAAATATGGACAAATTAAATATACTTTAGGAAAGCTTTTTCAGATTTAAATAAATGACCATACAATGTTACTATTTTTTTATGAGCCAAAAAACATAACTGTACTGAGAGGTGGAAAAATATCATTGCAGATTTAATATAATAGTTTTTGCCTAAAGAAAGCTAGTGCTTCTATATACAGACAAATGTATTTTAAGGTAAAAAGGATTATACTGGATACAAAATAGAAAATAAAGAATTTTTCCATAATATTCTTAACTATGCTGTACTAAATAAGAAGGAAATTAGAAATCTTAATTAAGAACCAACAATTATTTGGTTCTGAGTAGCCCACTTAAAACCTCTCTAAATTACAATTTCCTCAACTGTGAAAGTAAATATGTATCCTGAATCATCTCAAATGTCTATTCATATTTAAACACATATACTTTAGCTTAAGCAAGTCTTTATTATTTATGCTAACACTGTGTGCCTGAAATAAATAACATTAACAAGATAATCAGTTAATCCTTAAATCTCAATTTGTAATGTGTAGTTACTTCTTATCTTATTGTTCCAGTGAAAGCTTGTACAGTAATAATTAGAATCAACCTCAACTGTCATTTCTGTTACATTCACTCATATTTTCTTCTTTTTCTAATTCTCTGATTGGGGTAAC
The DNA here is from genome assembly GCF_036850765.1 of Saccopteryx bilineata. Lineage (NCBI taxonomy): Eukaryota > Metazoa > Chordata > Mammalia > Chiroptera > Emballonuridae > Saccopteryx > Saccopteryx bilineata. Next base: position 290,007,713 of record NC_089490.1, read on the forward strand.
AATTAAAAATGGAAAAGTAATACCTAAAGGCAAAACAATCGATGACAACAAAAAGCTACAAAGTTCATAGATATTTTTTAATTACTATAATACAATGAATGAACAAATAATAATTTATGTATTCCTACAATAAATAGTAATTGAGGCCAGTTGAGCCCCAGGTGTGATAAGAGATGTTGAGTAGACATATTCCATTATTTACAGATCTGAGCTTCAAGTTCAGAAATACCAAAAATTCTAGTGCAAAAGTTAGATAAAGAAAGAACTGGACTCAAATTACAAATCTTGTGTCCTTTCCCCTTCCTTTGCCTCTCATTATATTGAAAAGAGAAAAGCCTTAGTAATTAAACTAGATTTTTCAAAAAAGACTCTAATAAAATCATAGTTCCCAATTACCACTGTTTCTATTTCTAGTAAAAGCACAAATATTAAAATAATCAAATAAATTTCAGAACCATGATTAAATATTCATAGCACACTTAAAATAGTTTGTTATGTAAACTGGTAGTTTTCACTTTTTGATGTATTTTTCTTTGCTCATTCCCAATATTTTAGTCTAAGTATTTCTACCATGCCTTACTTGACCAAATCTTAGAATATCTCAGGTCAATGCACCTGTAATGAAAATTAATAGGATTTCAAATTGACTGTTCAACTCAGCAACTACACAAACATTCAAATTCTGAAGTTATTAACAATGGGATTTTTACTGCTATGCTGATAATAGCTCACTTTAGGGCTCAGAGAGATGTAATTTACTCAACGATAAAGTCTGACTGCTAGGTTGCCCTTGACGATCCCTCCTTACACACGGTGGCACTCACTCCCCAGATGCCAGGAATGTTGAATACTGGTAGATTATAGCTGCTCTCTTTTGTGGGCATTGTCCTCGCTAACGGGAGCTGTCTTCCCCATTTGCTTCTCTCAGAAAGCCCTCGTCTTTGTCTGATTGTGATGGGAATAGAAAGCACCAGAGCCATTCAAGTCCCAAAGGATCTTATGCACCCTGCTGAGGCCTCCATCACATTTTGTTGGCAAGTCAACTTCTTTCTTCTCCGATTCTACTTTTCTCATCTTTGATTTGAGTTGCTCTATTAAAACACCTTCATGCAAATCACCATCAAGAGTCTGTTTCATCGGGAATCTGACCAAATACATTTGATGCCAGGAGGTATCACAGGAAGGAGACTTTACAAATGAGCTATTAAAACTGATCAATGAGTATTTCATCATTGTCATTAGGTACACAAAGTACTTATAGTGACTGGAAGCTTGTGTAGGCAGAGTTGTTAAATTTTTTACTGATGTTATATTGGGATAGCACAATGTTAGAATAGCAATTTTTAACCTTTTTCATTTCATAGCACACATAAACTAACTACTTGTAAAGCCAGCAGGCAGGGCCGGGGCCACCATCACAGCAGCCTGGCCCATGCAGGTTCGCATTGGATTCGGACAGTCGGTAAAGAAACAATGGAGCCAAAAACTGATAGGCCATTTTCTTTAATTCTAGCTTGCACCCGGCGGGCAAGTAAAAACACACACTGGGCTCCAGAACCCACTCACATTCAGTGCTCACAAAGCCACTGACTTATCCGAGTTTCCTAGAATCAAAGGTTTCTAGCTCACCAGACTTATTCACCTCTGTTCCTCATCTTCTTCCTTCTCCAGCGTCAAACTACACAAACTGGCCTTTCACTCAATACTCCGCCATCTTGGCTGCTTCTCCTGGCCACATGGCCTCTTTCTGCTCTTTGCTCTGCTCCCTCTGCTCTCTCATGCTAATCATCCCGGGAACCAAGAGGGAAAACTCTTGTTCTGCCCCCATTTTATATTGTAGCTTCACAATCTCTAATCCAATATACAAAATAGGGAAGTCTCTAATACAAAGTCACTTCTCTGAGGCATGATTGGATTGTACCACCCCACATCAAACAGGGTGGGAAAGCCTTAATCCCAAAACCAAGCCCCAGGTTACAACGATCCCCAACACACGTTAATATCACCTGGGCGACGGCCTCACGTGGGCAGCACCATCTTTAACAAAGTGAGCATAATACATTTTATATGCCCAACACTACTAAAATTCTTTGGTGTGCAATTGTTTTTTGTGGATATCAAAAAATCACATGAAGGAGATTGACAGCACCATGTCTGGGAGAAAGGGAACTGAGGATTCCGTGACCATGCCATAACAGAAGTTTCAGATGGGAGATTATCTGGACACAGCCATCCTCCCTTCGAATTGGGCACGACCCCCTTCAGGGTACAGGAGGCCAAATTAAATTTTATTGACTATTTCTTGAATTTATTTTTTATTGAGTTACGTAAAACAAATTTATGCTTTTTTCTCCCCTCATTATAGCTATTAAGCCTTGAAACAAATCATATTGTTTTTACTTAGGAGTTAGGTTTGGCTGTGCTATGGTATGAATATTAACAGAGAGCCCATGTTTCAAGACATTCTATAAAATAAGAAGTGCTCTTAACATTCTATGTAAAACTGCTATTTATTATATGTAATCAATCACCTGTACTTATTTATATTTTAATACTGATATAACTCAAACCTTCAAATATATGTTTTTTGCTGACAAAAAGAAATAAGTATGATTTGATTCATTCACATCAAATGGCTAATGCTGTATTGGCTGTTGTCATTATTTTATTTGAAAATCTAAGAGAAAAGAGGTCAGTGCCTATGACTAAATAGTCAAGTATTGCATGTTTTAAAATTTTTTGTGGCACAACAATTGAAAATCACTCTATGAGAAGGGAGTGCCCTGGCAGGTATGCTGTTTCAGGATTTTAACAGATTTGGGGTGATAATATTAGCAACTATAAGAACTATAGTATTGATTGGCTGCAATTGTGTTTCCAGTGCATTGAAGTAAGAGGAAAGTTTATGGGCAATTAACTATTAATTTAAATAAAAACATAAAGACAGTGGTTCCTTTAGGCCAAATATTAGAAGTTTTTCATTTTTTATAGCTAGAGGGAGAAAAGTATTTAAGATCAGAACCAATACTTAATTATAAAGTTAATGAAGCTGCAGATAAAATTAATCTCAACACTAGTCTTCTGCAGCAAGTAAGTAACCCAGATTTGAAAAGACTGAGACTCTGATACTTGTTGGAACACGAACATCAGGTTACATTTACTTGAAAAATCTTAAATCTTTAGGTTCCAAAGAACCCTATTGACCTGCAAGTATACTCTCTTCTTTTGGTTTATGTTTAGACATACTTCCTAGTTTAAATGCAATGAAGAGACTTCTAACTTGCAAAGAAAGAGTCACTGACTTGGTGACTATCCCTACACTTTCTTCCCAGACCATGATATTAATAACTAAGGGCCCTGTCATGTAATAACCCACTCATTAAAGTGCTTGCTCCATTAGAAGTGGACTGAAAGAATGCACCGAAGATTCTGCAAGATCTAACCAATATTCATCAGCAAGATCTGGTAGAATACCTGTGAGATGAATATCGTGGGAGCAGATCTAAGTAGGCCAAATATTATATTGTATGAAGAAAATTTGATGCCATAATCCAGGATTTAACACTATTAGAAAGGTACTGAGAGGCGACAGCAAAGCGCTATCAGAGCACACCCTGGAAATTTTGGAAAAGTGATGGCCAAACTAAATTATAATTAAACGCCAGACTGCCATGACAGATATAGGAAAAATGCATCAAAAGTCTCAGAATAGAGACTGTATCAATATTAACATAAATAGATATGGATCATCAGAAAGGAATATAGAATGCATGCATTAAAACTGCATATTGAGCCAACTTAAAATGTTTTTTTAAAAAAAGAGAGACTGGACCACAATCTGAGAAGTTTAATTTTTATAAGATCTTGAAGTAATTGATGCCAAAAATATTTTTTCTTTAAATGTAGGAAGAGGCACTATTACATCTTACATAAGAAGGTAAAGGATGTTTCAAATTCTGCTTCCACTGACTATTAAGTTTATTACACTTAGCAAGTGATTTAACTTTTACGTGCCTCTGGTGTTTCTCTAAAACTGGGAGAAAGACAGTGCCAAATGTGCAGAGCTATTGGGAGAATTTAATTGGGTAGATCATGTAAAATAATAAGGACAGTGCCTGGAAAATAGAAAGCACTCACTAAGTATTAGTTACTATTAGAAAGTTCAGGTAATGGTAAAATCTGCAGCAGAAGATAATATTTCATTTTATTAGGTCTTAAATAAGAATCAAGACACAATGTTCTCCCTTGGGAACCTCGTTGGAAGGAGCTTTGAAAAAAAAAATCTCTAACACTGAAGTTGATGTATCAGGAACTAAATAAGGAAGGAAAAATTTATACACTATAAAATTAAAAAGTCAGAGCTCAACTATATGGTTAAAAATACCATGGTGAGGAAAAATGTAGTTAAAAAATGTTCTTACTTGTGGCACTTCAATAAGTAGATACCCATCCTGTTTAATTGGGTTGTTTGCACTGTAGAAAAGTGGGCATGAGAACAATATAATATCAGGATCTCGCCAGGGCTCTGAGAGAGTGTTCGCACAATGCATGTGGATGAAACTTGAGTTGGGTTCTAAGAGATACTGATGTTAACAATTTTTTTCTAGACTTGACGATGAGACTCCAGTCAACAAAATACAGAGATGAACTGTAGCAGTAAAGGAAGAACAATCTTCTGTGGCCATCAACAGCTCAGGAAACCCATTCGATTGGATCCTAAAGAAAATTCAAATTATGAAATAGTAATGCCATTATTATATATTTCTTTAACAAAACTGAAGCTCATGTATTGCTGAATGGCTAATCTGATCTTGGATGAATTTTTAGCTAATTATTTCTCCTATAATGAAGGACTTGTGAATAGCTAGAGTTTCAGTCTCAGTATCTGGATTTGGCATGTACCTGGTTGGACCCTTAAATGAAATGATATCACAGTATATACTCTCAGAATAACATAACTGTGAATACCCCAAACAAATTCTACTATTTATTAGAGAAAAATATAATATGGAATTTAGATAAAAATCAACAGAACCAGATAGCTAATAAAACTAGTAAGAGAAAGAATTACAAGATATGTGACTTCCAATAGTAATTACTTTTTATGTTCTAGTCCCCAAACCAGTCACTGGTAATCTATTACCTGTCAAAGTTTAGAATTTAACCTGAGCATTGCAGAAAATGTGGTATTTCCAGCTTTGTTCTTCTTTCTAAAGAATTACTTGGCTTTCCACAGTCTTCTATGGTTCCAAACAAATTTTGGATTGTTATTTCTTCTATAACTAAAAATAAAAAATACTATTGCAATTTCAATAGGGATTGCATGAAATCTGTAAATCACTTTGCGTTGTATGGACATTTGAACAATATGAATTTTCCCAATTCATGAACAGAATAGAAAGTTTAGAAATAAATCCACACATACACAGTCAAATAAACTTTGACAACTGTGCCATGGACAGACAATGGAGAAAGCACAGTCTTTTCAATAAATGTTGCTAAAAAAAAAGCTGAGTTTCCACATGAAAAAGCATAAAATTGAACCCCCATTGTGCACTACTTAACAGAAGTTAACTTAAAATGGATTAAAGATTTAAACATAAACATGAAATAATAAAACTGAAGAAAATATATAGAATAACTTCCTTGACATTAGCCCTGCAAAGTTTATTTTGGATGTGACAAAAAGCCTAGTAAACAACAGCAAAACAAAATCAAACTAGAAAAGTTCCTGCACAGCCAACAATCAAAAGAATAAAAAAAAACAACTTATAGAATGGAGAAAAATATTTTGCATACTATATATCTAATGAGGAGTTAATATCCAAAATATATAAGGAACTCCTATAACTCAAGAACAAAAAACCTCTCAAATAATTAGATTTAAAAAATGAGCTAAAACAGAAATGGACATTTTTAAAAAGAAGACATGCAAATGGAAAACAGGTAAATAAAAAGTAGGTCAACAATCACCAATCAACAGGAAAATTCAAATGAATTCTATAAGATATTGACTTACACCTGTAAAACCACTGTTATCAAAAAACAAGAAATAAATGTTCATAATAATATGAAAAATAGACTATTTATACTGTATTTCCCATATTGTAAATTGGTATGGTCATTATGAAAAACTGTATGGGATTCTTCAAGAATTTAAAAACAGAAGTACCCTGGGATTCAGAATCCCACTCCTGGACAAATCAGCACTCCCATGTTCAACACAGCATTCTTCACAATAGCTAATATTATGAAAACAACGTAAGTGTCTTTTGATGCATAAATAAATACAATATTTAATATATATTATTTTATTATATCATGAAATTATATATATATTATAATATAATGGAATATTATACAGCCACAAGAAAGAAGATCCTGCGATTTACAGCAATGTGAAATGAGCCAGATAAAGAAAGGCAAATTTTGTGAATTATCACTCTGGTGGAATCAAGAAAAAAGTTGAACTCATAGTAACAGGATAGGATGTTGATTGCCCAGTGCTGGGAGTCAGGGAAATGAGAAAGCTATAGTTATGACATGAATGAACTCTGGATATCTAATTCACAGCATGATGGTTATACTTAATAATACTGCATTGTATAGTTGGAAGTTACTAAAAGAGTAGATCTTAAATGTTCTCATATGCATTCAAATTCATTATTTGTGGAGATGATAGATGTGTTAATTAACTTGGCTGTGGTAATAGTTTCAAAATGAATACATATAACAAAACTTCACATGGTACACATTATTTAGTTTACACTTTAAATATATATGATTAACTTGTCAATTATACCTTAATAATACTGAAGAAAAAAATTAACCCTGAGCAAATGGTAGAGAGCTATTGGTCAGGGACATCAAGCCCCTAGCTGCTCCAGTGTCCATACCCCATGGTAGCAGATGTATGTTGCAATGGCTCGTAGTTTTCACACTGATCAAATGAGACTAAAACTTTGCCAATATTAGGGGTACCTATCTTCACTATGAAGCACAAGAAAAGAAAGTATAGAGGTAAAAATATTCAAAATGTAAAATAGAAAATTGGTCTAATTCATTTTGCAAGAAGTGGAAGTTATTTTTTTGTTTTTTTTTCTTTGATCTTAACTGAAGGTGAGGCAAGAGAACATATGAATAAGCTAAAGCATAAGAAAATTAAAGGTTACCATGTCCTTGATATTTCTCTTCTATTTGTTTTAGGAACCAAATTTACAACCTTTATCTGTCCCTTTAAACTTTAAACAAATGGCTCATATTTCAAAGAGAAGGAACTGGTCCCTTCTTAACAAAGAGAAGGAACTAGTTCATATAGAACTTTTCACTCCTTAGATTGTGCCATGTGAAAATAACAGAAGTACAGAAAAGCCTTTCTCTATTTTCTATAGAAAATATTTTGTTATTAAAAACAAAGAAACAAAAACCATAATGGTGGTATAAGGATAGTTTGTTCTGTTGTTTTTTGTGTGTATGTGTGGTAGGTGAATTATTAACTCTGATTTACACCTCTCCCTGCATCTGTGGACCTGTCATGACCTCATTTTAGGCAGAGTTCTTGGACACTGATCTTGGCCTTACAACTTGCTAAAGACAATGATATATAAAAGCAGTTGAAATTCCAATGCACAATTCAAAGCCAAGACATGAATAATTCTCATGTCTTTCCACTAACTTGCTTTCACATGTGTTATCACCATGAAAAGATCATGGAACCAAGAGGAGAAGAGTGAAGTGTAGCAGAACCACCACCGCTGAGCCATCCCAACCAAGACCTGCCTAGAACAGCAAACCCACAGTGACAAGCAAGGGCATTAGCAGGAATAAGTGAGTAATGTTACAGGCCACAGGGTTTTGATTGTTTTTTTGCAACAAGAAATAATGAATGCAGTTTTATGAAACTTCACTAAAAATAAAGGCAAATCCAGAGCATGACTGAAGCATTCATTGTTAATCAACCCTGGAGGCTGATCACTTACCTCATTAATAAACTTAGTTTAAATTTAATTTCATATTAATTTCCCAGAAGCTGATAGGTGAACCTGTATTGAGAAAATCTGAGACATAAAGCTGTTAAATACTGCTAAATATATGAACTATTTGGGAAACAAAACAGAGTGGCTTCATGCCATGAAGAATAAAATGTAAATAGGTTAAAATTACTTAAAGCGATGTGGGACACTATGTTTCCCTGTATGTAATTACAGAGAAAATTCAATTTGACCTTTGAAATATACATGCATTTCTCAATCTTCTTTGGGAAAACAATGCTACTGGCAATTACTTGTGACCATAAGGCAGTAAATGATGTGATTTATATATTACTAAAATGTTCTTCTTTATACTTTCTTATAAACAAAGCAAGCTTTGGTAAACATGATAAATTTGTGTTTAATTGTGCATTACTTCAGACTTTGAATAGAAAATGTCTTATACTTAAGCTTCACAAATTCTCAGAATTATTTGGTGTGGGGGCGGAAGCACCGAAACTCTCTTCTCACAGATTCTAGACTTGAGGTCATGATCTATTAAAGCAGGTGGCATGAAATATGCAGATTCTAATGGAAAGATACAATAAATGTGTCTGTATGTATTTTTATTCAAGTGCTACAGCATATTTTTAATGCGCTATCAGCAGCTAATACTTTGTGTAATAAACATGAAATGCGTTTGATAACTATTATCAAAACATCTGTTCTTTTAGATACGACATTTCTAAAATGGGTGTTTTTATTGATCCGATCCCCAGTGATATAATTGAGTCCAGGTTTGGCTGTGGCTCTTATATGAATTTTTACCTCCACTATTTGAAGTTATTTTGTTCTTGACTATTGTTAATCTTTATATTAATCTAATGTGTATGGTAAAAGATAAATCTTGCTTTATATTTGGTGATAAAGCAAACTTGTGCTCACACAGTTATGGGCTACAGGCTGCTTTAGTGAAGGGCCTGAAGATGTTTTGTAGAGAGCAGCTTAGGCTAAAATTGGCATCCATCAGCATTCTTACCATGGTAGAGTGAGGCCTTCAGTCTTGTTGAGGTGTCTGGAAAAAACACCACAGCCTCTACTGACACATTGACCAATTTTTGATAGAGGAAAAGCAAATCATGGCTTTGAAATTACCTTGTTTACAATTTAAGAGCTGTCTGCTTCAAAGTAATATAAAATGCCAAATAGATCCAGTCTATAGGCTAAACATACACTTACAATTGATGTGTATAGAGGTTACCCACTTAATGACTTTTTCATGTGTTCTCTTTATCAACATTAGACATTCTTACATGGTCTTCCCCTTCCTTCATTGTAATACTTCCTAAATCAAGCCAAATCTAAAGACCACTTCTGGCCAGGTTGCCACCATTCTTGCTAACACTGCATGAACTAATTTGTGTTTTATAATATTGCCACCAGCCTTAACATTTTGGTAAGGTTTTTCAAGACTGGAAGAAAATGTTTGGAACAGTACTGGAGCACTCTGTTAAGAATTGATGTCTTTCATGCACCACATTACAGAATGAAAGAAAAATAATCCCAGATGATCACCTCAATAGATACATAAATAGCATTTGAAAAAATCCAGCACCAATTCATGATTTTAAAAAGAAAAACTCTTAACAAATAGGAATGAAAGGAACATTCATCAACACAATAAAACCGTATATGAAAAGCCTGCAGCTAACTCAATAATTAGTGGAGAAAAAGTGAAAGCATTTTCTCCAAAATCCAGCACAAGTTAAAGATGTTCACTTTTGTCCCTTCTGTTTAACCTAGTAGTGAAACTCAGCCAGAGCAATTAGAAAAAAAAAAGGAATAAAAGGTATCTAAGTTGGAAGGAAATAACTAAAATTGCCTCTGTTTCCAAATTATATGGTTATATAAGCAGAAAAGCCTTTAAAAACTTAACAAAATAACTGCTAGAACTAATAAATGAATTTAGAAAAATGCACAGTACATAATCTACTTACAAATATGACTCACATTTCTATATGCAAACAACAACTATCTGAAAAGGAATTTAAGAAAAATTCCATTGAGATATCAATAAAACAAAAATAATTTTAATCTTATGATGGAAGACTTGTTCATTGAATATTATAAAAATTGATGAGCTTGCCCAGATGGTGGCACAGTGAATAGAGGGTCAGACTGGAATGCAGAGGACCCAGGTTTGAGACCCTGAGGTCGCCAGCTTGAGCATGGGTTCATGTGGCTTGAGCAAAGCTCACCAGTTTGGACCCAAGGTCTCTGGCTCCAACAAGGGGTTACTCGATCTGCTGTAGCCCCACGGTCAAAGCACACATGAGAAAGCAATCAATGAACAACTAAAATGTTGCAACAAAAAACTAATGATTGATGCTTCTCATCTCTTTCCATTCCTGTCTGTCTGTCCCTATCTATCCCTCTCTCTGACTCTCTGTCTCTGTGAAAAAAAAATGATGAAAGGTATTAGACATAGATAAATGAAAAGACATATGCTTTTTACAAAAGAATTAATATGACCAAAATATCTATATTACCCAAAGTGATCTACAGATTCAATGCAATATCTGTCAAAATCTCAATAGAATTCTTTACAGAAATAGAAAAGCCAATCCTAAAATTTATAAGAAGACACAAAAAACCCTATATAGTCATTCAAGACAATCTTGAACAAGATAAAACTGGAGATATTAGATTTTCTGATTTCAAAATATATTACAAAGCTATAGAAATCAAAACAGGATGGCATTTCTGACCAGGCAGTGGATATATCATTGGACTGGGACAGGGAGGACACAGGTCGAAACGCCAAGGTCACGAGCTTGAGTGTAGGCTCATCTGGTTTGAGCAAGGCTCACCAGCTTAAGCCCAATTTGCTGGCTTGAGCAAGTGGTTACTCAGTTTGCTGTAGCCCCCTGGTCAAGGCACATATGAGAAAGCAATCAATGAACAACGGGTTAATTTACAAAATATACAAGGAGCTCATACAACTCAATAGCAAAAAAAAAAAAAAAAAAAAGAGAGAGAGAGAGAAAGAGAGAGGAAACAAAAAAGAAAATAGAAAAACTGTAACAAGTTTGAAAAATGGGTAAATACCTAAATGAACAGTTTTAAAAAGAAAACATGCTAATAACAAACAATTATATAAAAAGTAGCTTAAAATTGCCATCATAAAGGAAATTAAAACAAGAACTACAATAAAAATTTAGAATTTATCAAACAATATTCTAATGTTAATAATATATTTTTACAAAAGTATGGGGATATTAAATTACATTAAGTTATAAAATGTATTAAATGTATCAATTTTGCACAAAAATTTTGAAAAAAAAGCATGCATATAGTATCCTTAAAATAAGTTAAATCTGACTTAAATGCTCAAAAATATATATCTTAAGATATAATTTAATAGAATTTATATAAAATGCAATTTTTAAATATAAAATAAATGCAGATGGGACCTAAGCAACTCCCCACCCCAAAAAAATCGAATAGGAAAGAGAAAGAACAAATCTAAAGAAAATGAAAGATTTTATGAAGCCTTAAAATATAAAGGACCTAAGAAACATCTATGGACCTAAGAACATATATTTATTGTTCATATTAATATTTTACATAATATACAACTCTTTGAACTATGCATTTTGCATTTTATGGAAATTTTACATAAAATTTTATTATTGGTATTTCACTAAAATTAAAAAAATATATTTATTTCATTTTTAACCATCATTTGTCATTATGCAGAACACTTAGCTATAAAAAAACATACTGTTTAAGTACATACAAAGAGAGAAAAGTAGCCAAGCAGATATTAATTTAACTTTAAAATTTCAAAATAAAAAATCTAAAAAGATAAACCCTTACTACTGATAAGAACCTAGAGAAAATGCAAGAAAGCATCTCTGGTATAGTTTTGAGGTATGGGATGTGGAAAGTAGTCTCATATAAAAAAGAAAGAAAAGCCTGCATGTAAAATGAGGAACAACAGTAAGGTGTAGAAGAGTGTTGCTGTGGGCAGCTTGGATTTGGTTTATATATTTATTTAGTGAGAGGAGGGGAGGCAGAGAGACAGACTCCCTCATGCGTTCCAACTGGGATCCACCTGGCAAGCCCTCTACCTGGCGATGCTCTGCCCATATGGGGCCACTGCTCCATTGCTCAGCAACCAAGCTCTTCTTAGCACCTGAGTCAAGGCCAACCAGCCAAGACTGCAACTGATAATGTTGATTGCAAGTTTCAGAACCACCTTGAGAGAGAAGTTCGCTTTTTCTTTTTTTCTTTTTTTTTTTCTTTTTTTTTGACAGAGACAGAAAGAGGGAGAGATAGGAAAAGACAGACAGGAAGAGAGAGTGATAAGAAGTATCAATTCTTCATTGACCGAGGGGCTTGATCAGAGTGAGTCATCCCTTGCTCAAGCCAGTGATGTTGGCGTTCAAGTCAGTGACCTTTGAGCTCAAGCTGGCGACCTCAGAGTTTTGAACCTGGCTCTTCCTTGTCCCAGTCCAGCACTCTATCCACTGCTCTGCCGCCTGGTCAGAATAAGTTCACTTGCTTACAAGAATCCTTTGTAGCAGATATTTAGGTAGGCATGGGTGGGTGTTAAGAAAAGTTATTTCTCCTACATTTTCATGTACGTACTTTAATCAATAAATAGTTTTTAAATTTAAATTGTTATAAATATGTGATTTTTTTTATTTCATATGAAAGTAGAAAGTTGAGCATTTAAAAATAATTGTACATTGATTTTTAAATTTAGAATGGATAGTTATTCTAGGGAAGAAAACAAATCCAAATTGATCAAATAAGTTTTCTTAAAGAAGATTGGTGCAGATCTTAGCAACCACAAAAGGGTTATAAAACTATGAATGTCATCTAAGCTATAGAATAAACGTTAAATAATTTTTATTCCTTCTAAAGCATAGAATTGTTTTATTATTTTATTTTATTTTACTTTTTAACATTTAGTGTAATATGGATGGTGGAGATGCATAAAATTTCACATTGGCCGATGTCTTCAAACAAACCGTTCTGGCATTTGTGATATTTTGCACCATATTTTAGCCTGATTCCAAGTTTAAAATGTGTCACAGTAGTCAATATGAGTAACTGGTCTATCATGACCATCTGGCATTTTTTGGAAAAGTACGGTCCTAATTTCATAATGCTGTAGGAAATAATGACATATGCTTTGAGTAGCATTTTATTCGAAGTGGTAAGCCAATTCTGTGAAATGAAGAAATTATACTAATCCTAGTAATTTAAATGTCACAGAACACCTTTTTACCACATGTGTATGTATGTGTTTTGGTGATATTTTAAAAATGAAAAAGTTTCTATTTTTCTATGAAAGTAAAAATGCTCTTTGAAGTGTGCAGACACATACACACTGAGTCACAGATACAAAACAAATCAAAATTACACATAGGTTCAAAGGAAATAAAAAATATATACATAAAGATTCTTTCTTTGCCACTTCAAAGAGTTTCCCATTCCAACTACTCAAAGATAACAGCAACATATTTTATGTATCCTTCCATATACATGTACAAATTATATATAGATGCAGATCATATATACAAAATTGCAAATGAAATGTTTTAGATAAGCAAGATTATATTCTGAATATTTCTCTGCAATATTGCTCTGTTTGACATACATTTTTCTTTTTAACGTGCATGTAAATATCTATACATGCAATGTTCTTCATTGCTTTATAGTTCTCCATTGTATGCCTATATTAAGACTACAGAATTTACTTTATTCAACAAAGTTACTGGTTTTTAATGTTGTTTATATGGTTTTGATTTGGGAGCAATTATGCATACTATTTCAGGATTTATACAAGTGTGTATTTGTGTCCTTGGTTTAGTGGATTACTTTAGATTGCATTTAAAACTAGTAGTAATACTTTTAATTGCAAATATGGTACTGGTTGCTTTTTGAACAAAATAAACTTAGCAGGCTCACAAAGATAGATGATTTTTACTTCATTTTATGTACTATACTCATAGATGTATGGAATATAGGGTGGTGCAAAAGGTTTAAAAGTAGTGAGTACACAAAAGTTTATTCTTATATTATTATTTATAAATTATTGTATTGTTTTCTGTACAAACAACTGTAAACATACTTTGCCCCACCTTGTATTAAAAATCTATCATATATTTAGCATTGTTGTACATACTTTATATTATGACGTTAAATATATAAACACTTCAGCCTTCATTAGCACCAGTATTTTCTTAATCTAAAGCTTACTCTGTCAAGTATTAATATATATGTAAAAATCTATTTTGACCAGTATTTGCATAATATATATTTTATATATTTCAATTTTCACACTTCCTGCATCTTAATAAAAAATAAGTGTTTCTATACATAGCATTTTTCTTCTTTTCATTGGATTTTAGCAACTTTATTATGATGTACCTAACTGTATTTTTCCTTTTATCATTTCTTATTGGGGTTTATTGTACTTCAGTAATTTTGGAGTAAATATGCATCATAAAGTTTTGAAAAAATTGTAGCTAGTGTTTTTAAAAATTATTTTCACTTAACATGTAAAATATGTATTATTGAATCTTTTCTGCTTCTCACAAGTTCCTTACCCCTTCTTTTGGCACCATCCATTTTTTCCTTTACTAATGTGCTTTCGATACAATAATCTTCTCTTACATTGTGTCTAGTTGCTTTGAAAATGACATATTGAACTTCTAATTTCATTTATTAAATGTGTTACTGCTATGATCCATATGCTTTAGATGAAGTTAGTTTAATGGTCACTAGTGCAAGTTGCCTACCTATTCATTTTCAACAAAAGGCACCAAAGATATTCTAGAGAGCCATGTTTTAACGTCTCATCTCATCCTTGGCAGCCACAGTGACCTTATGGCATAGTCCTTCCCAATAAAGCAATAATCCAAGTTCTGCAAGAGACTTCTGAAAACTATGTTTGCTTTCCCGATACAAGTGTCCCTTTGTGCTTTACCCTCCTCAGTTATTCTCTCCGCCTCAAAAATGGATGCAGTGTCTAGAGCTGCAGTCCAGCTACAATGGTGAGAGAAAAAGCCACATGTTGACAGGTGTTGAAACAGAAATTATTCATCATTGACCATTATATTTGAAAAAGAAAAATGTTTTGCAGTTTTAATTAGCCTTTCTGCTCCATATGAACAAATGCATTATAAATTAATACTATTAGTAGAGTAAATTAATCACTCAGGGACCTTAAGTATGTAGGTAGTTCTCAGCCAATCCTCACTTTCCATTAAAAAGAAGACTCACATTGAAGATCTAATTTATATACACACTATATGTAAATAAATTGTGGAACAGCCATGCTGTTTATATTTTCTAAGTAACAGTCTTCATGAGGCTGGGACTTAAAGAAGAAAGAAAAGTGTAAAAAAAACAAAAAACAAACAAAAAAAACAGGAGAGATAAAAAGAGGGTGGTGAATAAAGAGTAATGAACAAAGGAAAATAAATAATATATAACCCATTAGTAGTTGGGAAAACATTGTATAAAATCACGAGACAAAGAAATACAACAATTAAGACACATATGATAGTATTTAAGAATGTAATAGTTTGAGAGAACTAAGAAAACTGAGGGACACAGCCACACTGAACATTTCTTCAGTGACTTATCCATTCAGAGAGATTATGGGGACTAAATGTGACCAGGCTGATCACAAGAGAAAGGTGTTTGACAATCCAGACACTAAACTGGGACTCTTGGGTTTCATATTTTTAATCCAAACACCATGGACATTTCCTTTAAGTTTCCCATGCACTTGCAGAGGGGCTGTGGCATGAAAAACATGCTTGAGTAAATTATTCTGTCTCGTTATTTTGAGATGGAAATACTTTATGAGTAATGGAAAAAGAACTAATGGAATCCTTGTTATCAAGGTCTATTATTATGCTGAAGGAGTGGGAAGACTGAGTTCAATGCTCAATTTTCACATGAATATCATTACATTTTGGATAAAGTAAAAGATCACAAAATTTAGTAGTGAAAATTTAAGGTACAATCCTCTGGAAAAAAATATCTTTCACAGGCTGCCATAGTTTCCAATGAGGTGGTATTTCCACTATTATAACATGGTATGAAAGCAATGAGAGTAGAGAAGCTTTTAGGGATAGCCAGTAAAACTCCAGGAACATTAGTGAAAACAAAACACTCTCTTAAAAACAAACCATTGTATTCCAAATAATCAGTTAAATGGCTCCTTGTTTTCTTGTGCTTATCTGTGGAAATATTGTTGGCATGCAGAAATTGCTTAACTAAAGAAATGCAACAAAATCTTAAACTAATGGATATATTGTGCTATGCATTAACTTAATGATGTGGCACTTTTTGGGCTATCCCACTTTATATGTAAATTTCTCTAACCCTTGTAAATGGAAAATCTCATATAGACTATGAAACATTATTGTGCTGCATAAAAATTATATCAAAATGGTTTTTCTTGATGGCACGCATCCATTAGAGGGAGCCCATAAAAATGTTATAAACATATTTGGATCTGCTAGGTGATGATTTTTTCCTGACAAGCTAATGTGTTGAGCTATGAGTAGAAATGGAGTAATATTGTTGAAAAGAACAAAATGACTTTAGTATCTTTTATGCCAAAGAAATCTCAAGAACAACATTATACTCTTCAAAATCTTTTATGTGAAGGTAGACACAAATTGCAAGTTTTCACATATGTTTTACATGTGTTTTTTAGATTTATAGAAATATATTAATAAAGAAAAATTTTTTAAATTTGATTAAAGAATTGTAAACTTGGTAAGATTGTCATTGCTTCTATAATAAATGCTTTCCCAATTCAGTGTTGTGTAATTGAAAATCAGTTTTGCAGAACTGAAAATTTTAAAATAGATGTGTCAATTTTCCGTAGATATCATCTTAAAATGTCCTACTTTTACTTAATTTTTAAAAGACATATATGCAAGTTAGTGTGGCATTTTTATATGATAAATCATTAAAAGCTTGACTAAATTCTTATAGTCAGTCCTGAAAAATAATTCTATAATCATTCATTTTTGTATTTTAGACATAATATTCAAATTCCAACTACAGACTCAGCTAATTAAGGATCGATAAGCCTATTACACAACTGGTGTGAAAGTATTAAACACACTTTTAATGACAAGAACAAAAATAAACTTCCAATACAGTTCATAATTATAAACAGAAAAACAATAAACAAAAGAACTCATATATAGCATCTAGTCACAATGTTGCAAAGTTAAATTCAACACTGTTTTAGACTTTTTGAAAAATATTTATATATTTAGCAAAAATAATATATATACCAGTGGCTTTCGATTTTGGAAATGTCAGAGCCAGAACAAAATAGATGATTATTACAAGTATGTAAAAATTATCAATATACTAGCTCATCTGTTAGTAAAGTAGTGATTGAATGCATCCTCAAACTGGTTGGGTGAAGAAGACAAGTCCAGAGAGAACAGGCCATGATCCAATGTGGTGAAATGGTTTGGGTGCCATGTCAGTTACCAATGACTGGAATTTGAGACAGATAGAAAGTCAAGATACTGTGTTTATCCCTTAATAAGCTTGACAGTCAGGATCAGAACCACAGCATAAATCCAAAGCTCTAGAAGCTTTGCACTAATTAAAAAAGGAATAAAACATTGATGAATAAAGGAAAGAATCAATAACATAATATAAATATTCAAAAACTAAAATAAGTGAGTCATAGTGACAGCTGCACCTGTGGGTCATTTTTTCGGTTTCAGTTTTGGCAATTCAACCAGGAGCAAGAGTAAACCACCTGGGCAGTCCCTGGACTTTGGAAGTCTCTCAGCGACCTGTGGCTGACTGACCCCATAAAAGACATTGTGACTCCCTTACAGCTGCTGAGTGATTTTACTCAGGGACTATTCCTCACTCTTTATCATTGCTGGTCACCTATTACACTCAGATGGTAAAAGGAAACAGGCCTCTGAATGACTCAAATTGGTGTGCCACCAGAGGTCCTCTATCACTGCCAGGTGAGCTTTGTAGCCATCTGGACTCTGCTACGAGTCATCTGCCATACTATCTGGTCGGGGGATATGACTCTGAGTTTAATCCCAGTACCTTCATAGGTGAAGTCAGTTGTTTGTCTGTCTCTACTAACTCTCAGAATTGACAAACTGCTGGGTAGGACCCTAGTGTGGATGACCAGAAGCCTTGTGCCCCACCATCTAGGTTCTTTTTGAGTCATGTGAGATTCCATATGAGTCCACTGGTCTCATCTGGCAGGTGACAAGGTTTTATGATGCAAAATTTCAATCACCTGCATGGGGGTCTTTAGCACTCATTTGGGCTTTGGTTCTGATTGGCTTCTGAATGTCTTGTTTTAATGCTGATGGTTTTTGAACTTCTGGAGTGCTCTGGCCCAGGCTGCAAAAACTGTTCTGGATGGATGGATAGATGGATGGATGGATGGATGGATGGATGGATGGATGGATGGATGAATGACAGATAGATAGATGGACAGATAGATCTATATATAATAAGATATGCCATTCTGATGTATATAGTCTGTAGAATAGTTTCATTCCTGTATTTAGACACTCTAGGCATTATTGCTTTGAAATTAGAATATTTGAGGAGTGCTCATTTAAGTTTAAATAGAATGGAATTTGATTTTGAACTTTTTATTTTTTATTTTTATATTCTGTAAGGTCTGACTGTGCTAATTATTGTGCTCTGTATTTATTCTCTTTCGTGTTAAGGGCAAAGGAGCAACTCTGCTATTTGGCTATATTGTTTTATTTATATATTATGCTCATGTCTCTGTATTGCATTGTATGTCATGTTTGTGTTTGAAATTGTACTCAGATCTGTGAAACAGGAGGACTCAGTTTTGGTTTGAGAGCTTTCAACTATCCACCTGTCTGTTTGAAATCTTGGTGTCATATACATATTGGCAATCCTCTGCTCTGCCAGTTGGGCTTTGTGCCATCTGGGCTTTATAAAGGCCATTTACACTATTGGATGGTATAAGGTTCTGAGACTAGGGTCTCAGTTCCTCCTTCTGGAGGATTTGGTATATACATTCTTCTTTGTTTGAATATTATCATTGTTTTAGATTTTGTTTAAATTTAAAAAGAGGCAGCTTGTCTTTGTTCCACCAGAGTCCATTAGGTTGTATTTTAGCTGACTGGTCAACTTACAGCTACAATTCAATGACTAATGAAAATTGTTTTATTCACCAGCATTCAAGTTGTTACATAATGAGAAGTCTACTCAGAAAAGAAATAAATTATTGGTTCAAAATAGAGGAAAAGACCTCCCTGCCTTCCCAGACAACAAAACTCAGAAAGAAAAGAAAAAGAAAATGAGCCATTTAGACACTTTGAATTCTCCTCCTGGAAGTTCAGAATTTGCTGTGGTCGTTGAAACAATAAGGAATTTACACCATGCCAAGCCCTGTGCCTCTTGGGAGAGATGAAAGCATGACTACTTCATTTCAATGAAAGTGAGAAATGCCACTTTTAAAACTCAGGCAGCTCCAAGTCGCTCCTGCCTGATATCTCCCCTCTTTCCTCTCCAACTTCTTTGAAAAGTTGTCAAGGACAAATGAAAACTCTTGACTTCTCTACACCTATTAATAAGACTGTTAATATGTGTGGTATAAAAACTTAAAAGTATTCTAAATGTTTTCTTTTAGGATCAGATGGTCTGAAAATCCGACTGGCTTAAGTTTAGTTAATGTCTTCTTAAGTCGTTAACAAAATCCATGTTTGTTATTCCTGGGTTTACAATAGGTTTCTGTTATCTCTCTCATGTCTTTTAAAAATGTGAAAGTGTTTGCAAATAAAAGAACCTGTTTCTAAAAGATAGGAAGTATGTTTATAAAAGTATCAACCTAAACAATACTAATTACTTACTTTTGGTTGTCACTAAAGGTTAAGGTTTCTAATAATTAGGCACTCTAAATAAATTTAAAAGTAACTATATAGTTTTAGTAACAAAAATTATGAGGTATAAAAGTACTTTTTTTAGGCCCTGGCTGGTTTCTCAGTAGTAGAGCATTAGCCCGGCATATGGATGTCCTGGGTTCAATTCACTGTGAGGGCACAGAGGAGAAGCGACCATCTGCTTCTCTATCCTCCCCTCCCCTTTTTTTCTGTCTCTCTCTTTATCTTCCACAGACATAGCTCAATTGGTGGGAGCACATTGGCCTGGGTGCTGAGGATAGCTTCATAGACCCTCAGCCTCAGGTGCTAAAAATAACTCGGTTGTGAGAATGGCCCCAGATGAACAGAGCATCAGCTCTAGCTGGGGGTTACCGGGTAGGTCCCACTTGGGACGCATGTAAGAGTCTGTTTCACTATCTGTCTCTCAGTTAATTAAAAAATTTTAAATAAAATACTAGTGGAAAAATTGTGAAATATAAATAAGTCAGTAGTTTAGTTAATAGTATTGTAACAAAATTAAATATCTAATTTTTACAAATGTACCCTGGAATGTAAAAGCTAACATTAGGAGGTGCTTGGTTAAGGGTTTATGAGGACTCTCTGTACTATATTTACAATGTTGTTATTAATTTAAGAGTATTTTAAAATAAAAAATCAAAATGTAGAAATAATCTGACTTATTCTTATGGAAAAAATATGAATGTAGACTTTCTTTTTTTTATAATAATTTTATTTTTTTAATGGGGTGACATCAATAAATCAGGGTACATATATTCAAAGATAACAAGTCCAAGTTATCTTGTCGTTCAATTATGTTGCATACCCATCACCCAAAGTCAGATTGTCCTCTGTCATCTTCTATCTTGTTTTCTTTGTGCCCCTCCCCCTCCCCCTTTCCCTCTCCCATTCCCCCTCCCCCCATAACCACCACACTCTTATCAATGTCTCTTAGTTTCACTTTTATGTCCCACCTACGTATGGAATAATGCAGTTCCTGGTTTTTTCTGATTTACTTATTTCACTTCGTATCATGTTATCAAGATCCCACCATTTTGCTGTAAATGTTCCGATGTCATCATTTCTTATGGCTGAGTAGTATTCCATAGTGTATATGTGCCACATCTTCTTTATCCAGTCATCTATTGACGGGATTTTTGGTTGTTTCCATGTCCTGGCCACTGTGAACAATGCTGCAATAAACATGGCGCTGCATGTGTCTTTACGTATCAATGTTTCTGAGTTTTTGGGGTATATACCCAGTAGAGGGATTGCTGGGTCATAAAGTAGTTCCATTTTCAGTTTTTTGAGGAACCACCATACTTTCCTCCATAATGGTTGTACTACTTTACATTCCCACCAACAGTGTATGAGGGTTCCTTTTTCTCCACAGCCTCTCCAACATTTGCTATTACCTGTCTTGCTAATAATGGCTAATCGAACAGGTGTGAGGTGGTATCTCATTGCCGTTTTGATTTGCATTTCTCTAATAGCTAAAGAAGATGAGCATCTTTTCATATATCTGTTGGCCATTTGGATTTCTTCCTGGGAGAAGTGTCTGTCCATATCCTCTTCCCATTTTTTTATTGGATTGGTTGTTTGTTTGTTGTTGAGTTTTATGAGTTCTTTGTATATTTTGGATATTAGGCCCTTATCTGAGCTGTTGTTTGAAAATATCATTTCCCATTTAGTTGGCTTTCTGTTTATTTTGTTATCAGTTTCTCTTGCTGAGCAAAAACTTCTTAGTCTGATGTAGTCCCATTCATTAATTTTTGCCTTCACTTCTCTTGCCTGTGGAGTCAAATTCATAAAATGCTCTTTAAAACCCAGGTCCATGAGTTGAGTACCTATGTCTTCTTCTATGTACTTAATTGTTTCAGGTCTTTTTTTTTTTTAATTTAAACTTTCCATTACAGCAACAAATATATTAGAAGTACATGACTAAATGACACTTGTGAAAAAAATGTCCATTTCCTTTGACCCTCCTGAAAATAATTTTACTTTGTTCATTTTCTACATTTATATGATAATTGTATGCCATCCCTTGGGGAATATAGAGAAATATTGGGGAAGGGAAAGTTGAAATGGAATGCATAAAATTACTTTAATAAACAAAGTTCCTGCTAAGAGGATTTTATTTAATGTTTTGGTAAGAAATAAATATCATTAAAAAAATTCAAACCCAAATTCATCACAATTTGTAAGAAATGAAACAAAATGCAAAGTATAGGACTTTGTTTTTGAGATAGCATAAATTGTAAACTTAAATGTTGGCAGTGCATTAAAGATTTTTGGTGGGGTTCAGTAAATTTACAGTTATAAACCAGGTTAGTTTTAAAGGTTCAAAGTGTACTTCAATATATACTAGAAGATAGAAAGTCACTTTCAAAATGCTTTTCTAATCAGTGATTATGGAGTAGTGATATAAAAGAAATAACAACAATCACTTCTCTGCTCTTGGCCCCTGAAAATTAAAGCTATTTTGATATCTTATTTCAATAAAATTTACACATGATTCTTCTTGCAACCAAGCCTCCATCTCCTATAATTTGTTTTAAAAACATGAGGGGGAAAACATCTGTAACCACTCTGATTCACAATCTAATACCTTCATTTTTATTCTAATGTCATAGTTACACTTGTTTGTCCCTGATAAGCATTGTTGATTTTGAGCTGTTCATTCTGAAGTTCTTCAAAGGCAATTTTTAGCTTTGTTAGGGGAAAAATACCTATATTGAAAATCTATTTTTGACTTAAGTTGAAATTCATTGAATCTCAGAATTATTTTTAAAGTTTTACACTGAATTTATATGAGGTCACCTTAATACATCAAAAGGTCTCTGTGATATTCTTCTACCCCATGAACGGGATGATTTCATGTTAACTATGCACTGTTAATTTCATTGCAGTGATTAATAAACCCTGTCACTATGCATTTATAAAGGTGATATTTCAGGGTTGCAGTTATTGCTAAACTACATTCAAAGTGCATTTTTATAGGAGCTGTTTTACAAATGTTAAATTTCAAAGACAGATAATAGATAATTACAGACATTTAAATGATGGATGTTAATTTGATCCTAATAAAATGTCAGGTAAATTAAGGTCATATCTATAGAACACAGTCATTCTAAACTAAATTTTATTGTTAGGTAATAAATATGTCTCTTCTCTTATATCCTACCCATACTGTTATCTACTCAGAATTCAATACAGTCTATAATTAAGAATTACATGTGATTAAAGAGGTCTTATAACTAGATTTGAAATAAGTCATTGAATAAAGTGTTCTAAAATAATAGAATGATATTGAATAACCTCACAACACATATAAGTAACATTAGTTTCTCCACTTTACCATTAAGAAAACATTGGCATAAAGAAATTTAGCAACCTGATGAAAAGTGATAAAGTCTTTTAACCAACTCTTCATGAATACCCTAGAAAACTATACTGCTGAAAAACTAATTAGTTAAATATTAATATAATTCTACTGACATTAAGTAAAAAAATGTTTGTGAATGTGTCCCAGTAGAAGTGATGTTTAATTGGTTATCTGCATTCTGTGTGTAATTAACAATTTGAAACTACTCTCAGGTTTACCATTTTGAGGGTCTTAATTTAATTTAATAAACAGTAAAATGTATGTTTTAGGCCTAGGGTCTCAACTCTTTTTTTTTTTCTTTTCTGGGTCTCAACTCTTATTAAAAAAAAATTGAAAAATATTTTGGAAAAATAACTTTTAATTATATTTTGTAAGTTCTTTACCCCAATTCATATCCAAAAACATTTTTTTCACATTATCAATAAACCTATTTCAGACTTGAAGAACAAAAGACGCTGTTAAAGAAAATCAATCAGAGCCCTGGCGGGTTGGCTCAGCGGTAGAGCGTCGGCCTGGCGTGCGGGGCACCCGGGTTCGATTCCCGGCCAGGGCACATAGGAGAAGCGCCCATTTGCTTCTCCACCCCCACCCCCTCCTTCCTCTCTGTCTCTCTCTTCCCCTCCCGCAGCCAAGGCTCCATTGGAGCAAAGATAGCCCGGGTGCTGGGGATGGCTCCTTGGCCTCTTCCCCAGGTGCTAGAGTGGCTCTGGTCGCGGCAGAGCGACGCCCCGGAGGGGCAGAGCATCGCCCCTGGTGGGCATGCCGGGTGGATCCCGGTCGGGCGCATGCGGGAGTCTGTCTGACTGTCTCTCCCTGTTTCCAGCTTCAGAAAAATACAAAAAAAAAAAAAAAAAAAAGAAAATCAATCAGGACACTAGATGAGAACACTTGCCTGTCTGGAAAGATTTTAAGAAAAAAAGAGTAAAAGAATAAAAAGTAAATAAATAAATAACACCAAAGCCAAATTCTATCCACTGATAACCAGTGAATGTCCTTATAAGAAAACACATAGTACTGTTCCTCAAATAATTTTTTTAAAAATATTAAAAACATTGTGCATAGTTATCTCTTCATTATCATTGTATATTTACTATATATATTTTTATAAATAAATAGGTCAATTGAATAATTTTTAATAAAACTAAATGATATAATTTTATCTTTACATCTTAAATATTATAAAGAATATTCATAGATACATTAAGTTAATGTATGTATTATGATGCATGTGTATATAGATATTTTATTATGAGAAATTTCATTTTTAAATTATTGAGGTAAAGTTAAATCCTTAAAGAACTAACAATTCTATAAATATATTTTATATTGTACACTACATTTTTGTGGAACCTATTAATCAATAAAACTAGTTACACAGTGTAATCACATGGATTTTTTCCTTGTTAAAAAAATATATATATTGTCATGTAGCACAAAATAATGTTTCAGTCAACAATGAAACACATATATAACATTGAGTCCATAAGGTTATAATAAGGTAAAAAATTCCTATCACCTAATGATGTCATAGTTGTTCTAATGACATAGAACAATGCATTAGTCAAGTGTTTGCAATGATGCTTGTTTAAACAAACCTATCATGCTGCCGTTTAAAAATATAGCACATGCAATTATGTACAGTACATATTTGATAATGATAATAAATAGTTATTGTTTACTTTTTGACTATACCTTTTGTTATTTTAGACTATATTCTTTCTTCATATAAAAAAGAAAAATCTTTGCTGAAAAACAGTATGCCATGTTATAATTGCAGTAGTCTCTCATACATCTTTATTGCCTCTCTTGATTGTGCTATTTTCTCTTGTATTGTTTTAATCTTGTGTTATTTTCTTCATCATTGCCCCTAAGTTTACAAAATCCGCTGAAAAAGTTGCCAATAAGAGGACACATCAAGTGATTGAGCTGGAAATAAAAATAAAAGTGATTAAGGACCACATAGTAGAAAATCAGCAATGGTTCTTGTTCACCAGTCAGGTGTGCCTCACTTACACTGTATGTACTATTTTGAAGAACAAGAACAAAATGACAGAAACTATTAAACAATATTTTTTTCATTGAAGGCAACAAGACAGCATTTGGGAATCGCTGATATCAGACAAGAAGAATCTTTTTTTATTTATTTTTTTGTATTTTTCTGAAGTGAGAAGCAGGGAGGCAGAGAGACAGACTCCAGCATGTGCCCAACCAGAATCCACCTGGCATGTCCACCATGGAGCGATGTTTTGCCCATCTGGGGCCATTGCTCCATTGCAACTGGAGCCATTCAAGCACCTGAGGTGGAGGCCATGGAGCCATCCTCAGCACCAAGGCCAACCTTGCTCCAATGGAGCCTTGGCTGCAGGAGGGGAAGAGAGAGATACAGAAAAAGGAGAGGGAGAAAGGTAGAGAAGGAGATGGGCGCTTCGCCTATGTGCCCAGGCTGGGAATCAAACCAGGGAATTCCACACGCCAGTCTGATACTCTACTGCTGAGCCAACCGGACAGGGCTAAAAGAATTTTTTAATACCCTGAATTGAAAACCAAACACAGAAGTATATCCCACTCTGCACCGTGACATTCAACACCAAAGCAAAGAGTTAGTTGACAATGTTAAGAAGTAGAAAGAAAAGATTGGACTTTGATATTGAATTAACTGCTAGCTCAGAATAGTTTAAATGATCTAAGAATTGTTGCTAATTACATATTATGGAAATGAGTGGTGAGTATTTTTTTTAGGGGGGGGACAGAGACATAGAGACAGAGAGAGGGTCAGATAGAGAAAGACAGACAGGAACAGATGAGAAGCATCAATTCTTTATTGCACCTCCTTAGTTGTTCATTGATTGCTTTCTCATATGTGCCTTGACAGGGGCTATAGCAGAGCAAGTGACCCCTTGGTCAAGCTAATGACCTTGGGCTCAAACCAGCAACCTTGGTCTCAAACCAGCAACCTTGGTGTCATGTCTATGATCCCACTCTCAAACCAGAGACCCTGCGCTCTAGTTGATGATCCCACACTCAAGCTAATGACCTCAGGTTTTCAAACCTGAGTCCTCTGCATCCCAGTCCAATGCTCTATTCACTGTGACACCACCTGCTCAGGCAACACCAAAGAATTTTTTAAAACTCTATACAAGCTGACTGTGGATGAAAATTACTCACTAGAATAAATATTCAATATGGATAAAAACTCCCTATTATGGAAACAGATGCCTGAAAAGACCTTTATCCATAAAAAGTTCAAGTCAATGCCAGATTTCAGGATTGTTGAGGACAGGATAACAGTCTTGCTTGGAACTGTTGCTGGCTACAAATTAAATTTTTTTGTAATCTGGCACAGTAAGAACCCCATGACCTTTAAACTTGTCAGTGAACACATGCCACAAATATACTACAGGAGCAATAAGAAGTCATAGATGACCCAGGTCCTCCTCCAACATGCCAGCAAAATGCAGAAGTACTGTTTGATAAGTAACGTGACATTCAAGATTTTAATTCAAAATTTTGATGATGGTCCTGAACATAGTCCGTTTTTTGGCAATTATCATCTCAATATCAAACTGGTGTTGCTTCCTCCAAACAATGCCTTTTGAATATAACCAATGTTCAAGAAGTTATAGCAACTTTTAAGGCCTACTACATAAGGAGGACCCAAGCTATTACTACAACAGAGGAAGAACTTAGAAGACATTAATGCAATTATGGAAGAATTACATTAATGGTTATATCAATAATATTCTTGGGATTGAATTAATGTATTAAAGGATTGCATCATTGACATGGAATAGAAGAAACTCAAGATATTTATTTATAACGTTAAGGGATTTGCCAAGGGTAAGGACATTGCAAAAGTCTACAAGGTTGTAGTTGAGATGGCAAACAGCTTCAACTTCAGTATGGATGTCATTGAGGAGGTTCTAGAGATGGTTCCTCAGGCATTGACTGATGAAGAATTGTTGGAACTAGAATAGAAATGCATACTGGAAGAAGAGGCAAGGGGGAAAATAAACTGCACAAGAAAATAAAGAATTCCCAAGAAAATTCACAGTGAAGAAGGATTAACAGAAACTTTTTCAAACCTCAGTAAGATCT
The DNA here is from genome assembly GCF_036850765.1 of Saccopteryx bilineata. Taxonomy (NCBI): domain Eukaryota; kingdom Metazoa; phylum Chordata; class Mammalia; order Chiroptera; family Emballonuridae; genus Saccopteryx; species Saccopteryx bilineata. The sequence goes on from NC_089490.1 coordinate 290,035,120, forward strand.
CTAAAAGTTTAAAAAGAATGAACTCCAACAATAAAAGGTTTTTATTAATAAAGAAGAATTTTCATGGTGCATTATCTACCTACAAAGAAATCCATAAGAGAAATCCATAAAAGAAAGAAAGAAAGAAAGAAAGAAAGAAAGAAAGAAAGAAAGAAAGAAAGAAAGAAAGAGAGAAAGGGAAGGAGGAAAGGAGGGAGGGAGGTAGGGAGGGAGGGAGGAAGGAAGGAAGGAAGGAAGGAAGGAAGGAAGGAAGGAAGGAAGGAAGGAAGGAAGGAAGAAAAAGAAAGAAAGAAAGAAAGAAAGAAAGAAAGAAAGAAAGAAAGAAAGGAAGAAAGAAAGGAAGAAAGAAAGAAGGCAAAGAAAGAGAGAAAGGTGGACATATTTCTGGAAAGAATGAAACCTCAAGAAGAGCCCCTCAAGCCAATCTTTCATGAGGTATTTCAGAAAAAAGCATTGTTATCATAGGAGATGACAGCTCCATACATGTTATTGCCACTGAAGACCTTCCAGTGGGACAAGATGTGGAGATAGAACACAGTGATATTGATAATCCTGACCCTTTGTAGCCTAGGCTAATGTGTGTATGTGTCTTAGTTTATAATAAAAATGTTTAAAATTTTTTAAATTTAATAATAAAAGCTGGCCTGTAATGGTGCAGTGGATAGAGAGCATCAACCTGGGGTGCTGAGGCCACTGGTTCAAAACCCTGGGCTTGCCCATTCGAAGTACATACAACAAGCAATCAATGAACAACTAAAGTAAAGCAACTATGAGTTGCTACTTCTCATTCCCCCCCACTCCATAAAATCAATAAATAAAATCTTTAAAAATAATTTCATAATAGAAAATATTTTGTCGAATAAAGTTATAAAGAAAAAAACATTTTTGTACATTTGTTCAATGTACTTAAGTCAAGTGTTATTACAAAAGAGTCAAAAAATTTTAAATTAAAAGTTTATAATGTAAAAGTTTCAGGAAATTAAGATTGTTTTAAAAATAAATACTTTTTATAAATTTAGTGTAGCCTAAAGGTATGGAGTTTATAAATTTTATACTAATGTACAGTAATATCTTAGATGTTCACATTCATTCATTCCTCATTCACTGACTCATCCTAAGATACTCCCAATACTTCAAACTCTATCCATGGTAAGTGCCTTGTATAAGTGTACCATTTTTTATCTTTCATATTGTATATTTACTATACCTTTTCCTGTTTAGATAATTTTAGATATATAAATATTTACTATTATATTACAATTGCCCACAGTTTTCAATTTAGTAATATATTACACAGATTTATAGCCTACGAGCAAAAGACTATCCTATACAGCTTAAATGTGTACTAGGCTATAATATTCAGATTTGTGTGAACTACATTCTATAATGTCCACAGAATGAGAAAATCTGTTAAGCACACATTTCTCAGAATATATTCTGCCTGGTCATTAAACAACACACCATTGCCCTGAAAGGCAGAAAGTTCATATATTCTTTGAAAATACTAGTGTTTAAAATCTTCTTTAAGAAGAATTCTATTAAAACTCTTAAGTGAAATTTTATTAAAATATCATCAGATTTTTATGTTAAAACCAAGATAAAATTAATAGTCTATATACTTCAATCATTACATGTGAATTTGGAAAATACTAAAATATAGTTTGTTAAATTTAACTCATTTATTCTAGCAATCTAATAAACCAATATTTTGTTTATAACTGTAAAATAAAATATCACTAACATATTCTCCATGTGAATAAGGGGTATTTAAGGGTATACCATAGTCCTTGTTTAGGCTGAAGTCTCCTTCAGAGAGAGAAATTAATTTGGCTCAAACATTTATCTCTCTAAATTTATATTTCTATTCACTTCATAGATGGATAGACACTTAAAGTATTGGTAAAAATATTTTGTTTTCACTGATCTACATAATTTGTTTTAATATCATTTTAGTGCTTTCTATGAATACCTGAATAAAGGTTCAAATTAGTAGCTTTGTTTAAATGGACTAAGATTCTAGAATTCACAAGATAGTTCTTCTTTATTAAAGCATTCATGAGAGATGACATCAGAGTAATGGCGGGGTAAGAAGCGATACCGATAAATCTCCCCCAAAACTCAACAAGATCTTCAACCAGAAACAGAAAAACCTATACTTGGAGCCTCCAGATGCTTCGCAATACACCCGAAGGTATGGTCGAGTGAAAAATTGGCTAAATATATAACCAAACCCCGAAGGAATTAGGGAGTAAGAAATGCTCCGCCTTCCTCACTAATCTAAACAGGGCGGCTTTCTCTGGTAACTGTGAATATAGAAACTGAGGCGGGCAAAGTGGGTGAATAGATCCAGGCCGCGGCACAAACGGCCGAACCAGGCTGTGGCACAAAGATCCAAGCCAAGGAAAAACTGATCCTGTGGCAACCCGGGCAATACAAGCTAACACTCGCGCCAAACCCAAACAAATAAAGACAAGCGGGGCAGCCATTTTACCCAATCTCCTGGTCGGTGCGCAGTTAGTGGGCGAGAGATTTCTTCCTAAGCCCCGGGAGTGGGTGCCCGTGTTACCCCACAGAGAGGCAGAGTCAGAGGCCTTTCTGTGGGCCGAAAGCAGAATCTCTGGGTAGCCTCAGCGCCCTGGGAAAGCCGCACACAGGAGGGAGTGAGAACTAATTGCAACAGTGGAAATTTTCCGTGCTGGTGGGGGTTGCACTCAGAGGGAAACGCGGCTGGCCTCATATCCTGGTCTGCGCGCGCAGATACTGAGTGAGAGATTCCTCTGAGTGCCTCGGCAGTGCGCGCCCGTGTTATCACACAGAGGGGCAGAGTCAGGGGCCTTTGTGTGGGCCAAAGCGGAATCTTGGGCTGCCCCAGCGCCTTGCAAAAGCTGCACACGAGGACGGAACAAGAGCCAATTCCAACGCTGCAACTTTTCCATGCGGTTGGGGGTTTCACTCAGAGCGTGAGACTGCTGGCTGGATATCCTGGTCTGCACATGCAGATACTGAGCGAGAGTTTCCTCCAAGCACCCCGGAAGTGGGCGCCCGCCTGTGTTACCGGACAGAGTGGCAGAGCCAGAGGTCTTTGAGTGGGCGGAAAGCCCGCCTGATTATGCTAGCAGCTCTGACTAACTGAGCCTTACCCAGAGCCCTGTGCTGAGTGGAAATAGAGTGGAGAGTTGCCAGCTCTTTGAGCCTCTTAATATCCAGGCAGAGGCAGCAGCAACCCCATAGCTGGATTATCAGGCTACTAATTGAGGAAGGAAAGACTAGGAGAAAGGCTCCAGGAACACGGACTCTCTCACTGTCGGAGCCTATAAATGCTAATGAGCCTCGACTGCCAACGAGACTAAAGCACAATACATGACATTGCCATAGAGACTTATCAACTGCAAACCTCTACCTGAGTGTGCCAAAGGGGCAGAACCCAGGGTACAGAGTCACCGACTAGGAAGAGGGAGAGAAAAGAAAAAGCAAGAAGATAACCTCTCAAAATCAAGAATAATCTGCAGACTTTATAACCTATCCCATTTTATTATATTTGTTTGTCTGTTTCTCTTATCTTCATTCTTGATACTTTTTTTCCTCCTCCAATTTGGCCGATTAACTCTCTTACTCTCTCCTCTCCTTGAACTACACTACCCATAAGTGTTACATCTCCCATTATCTTTTCTCTCCTCTTCCTTTCTCTCTATGAGGGTTGCACTCCAAAACCCTTAACTCTCTCTCTCTCTCTCTCTCTCCTTTCTTTTTTCGTCTTTTAGTGGTTCCCTCTTTTTTTCTCTCTCTCTCTTTCTTTTCCCCCTCTATATTAGTTTCTTCCTTTCTCCTTTACATCTCCTCTCATTCAAACTTCAATTACAAACAAATTATCTTATCTAGGACTCAAACTTATATTTGTGGCATTTTGGGGGGTTTTTACTTCACCTTTCTAACTCACTAGCAGTGCTACCATCCCTGGCTCTCCATTTTATCTAGTTCTTGTCCCACTAAATACAATAGTAATTTTTTAATTTGTCTCCCCATTTTTCTGTTTTCCTCTTATTCCTCTCAACATAACTCTTAGACAACCAACACCTAAAAGCAAATCATTTTATTCTTGACCCAAATTTTTTCCTTATTTGTTTTTTGTGGGTCCATACCCCCTTTTTTCTTCCTTTTTTTTTCTTTTTTTTTTTTTTTGCCCCTTTATTACTTTTCCTCAATTCAGGCCCTCCATCACAGGCATTGTTTGTTATAATTCACAGTTCACCACAAGACTTTCGCAAGAAAAAGGGGAGAGGAGAGGAGAGGAAAAAAGGAGGGGGGAATAATTTCCTTTTTTTAAAATTTTTCTTTTATTTTATTTTTCTTTATTTCATTATTAATTTTTTTTAAAAAAAACAATTCTTTTCGATTTTTTATTTTTTTTATTTTTTTTTACTTTTTATTCTTTATTAAATCTCATTAATACTATCAACAAAACCACCCTCAGATGCCATTAAGGAAGAGAAAATTGAATATCATGGATACAAAAGAAAGAGAGGTAACACAGCTAGATGAGGAAAAATCTATGGAGAAAAAATTTAATATATTGGAAACCTTGGAGCTAAATGGCAGAGAATTCAAGATAGAAATCCTAAAAATCCTCCGAGATATACAAGAAAACACAGAAAGGCAATTTAGGGAGCTCAGGAAACAACTCAATGAACACAAAGAATATATGTCCAAGGAAATTGAAACTATAAAAACAAATCAAACAGAGATGAAAAACTCAATTCAGGAGCTGAAAAATGAAGTAACAGGCTTAGCTAATAGAACAGGTAAGATAGAAGAGAGGATTAGTGAAATAGAAGACAAGCAACTTGAGGCACAACAGAGAGAAGAAGAAAGAGACTCAAAAATTAAAAAAAATGAGGTAGCCCTACAAGAATTATCTGACTCCATCAAAAAGAATAACATAAGAATAATAGGTATATCAGAGGGAGAAGAGAGAGAAAATGGAATGGAGAACATACTCAAACAAATAATAGATGAGAACTTCCCAAGCCTGTGGAAAGAACTAAAGCCTCAAGTTCAAAAAGCAAACAGAACTCTGAGTTTTCTTAACCCCAACACACCTACTCCAAGGCATATCATAATGAAATTGACACTAACCAACAGCAAAGAAAAAATTCTCAAGGCAGCTAGGGAAAGAATACAACATATAAAGGATGGCCCATTAGATTATCATCAGATTTCTCAACAGAAACTCTACAAGCTAGAAGAGAGTGGACCCCAATATTTAAAGTCCTGAAAGAGAGAAACTTTTAGCCACGAATACTATACCCATCAAAGCTATTCTTCAAATATGAAGGAGAAATAAAAACATTCACAGATACAGAAAAGATGAGGGAGTTTATCATCAGACAACCCCCACTCCAGCAATTACTAAAGGGGGTTCTCCAATCAGATACAAAGAACAAAAAAAAAAAAAAAGAGCCAGAAGTAAAAGCTCCAAGAAGAACACAATAAAACCAAATTTAAACTGTGACAACAACAAAAAGAAAGAGGGGGAGAAGATGGAGATTAACAGTAGCAAAGGACAATGGAGTGCAAAAGTACTCACAAAATAGTTCGCTACAATGAACAGGGTAGGGACCCTTTTCATTATTGAAAGGTAACCACCATTGAAAAAACCACCACAGAAGCACATGAGATAAAAAAGATACCAACAGAGGAAAGATGTATGGAATACAGCCAAATAAAAACAAAAGATAGAAAAACAAAAGAGAAGGATCAAACAAGACACAAAACTAACAGAAAGCAAGATATAAAATGGCAATAGGGAACTCACAAGTATCAATAATTACACTAAATGTAAACGGATTAAACTCACCAATAAAAAGACACAGAGTAGCAGAATGGATTAAAAAAGAAAATCCAACTGTATGCTGCCTACAGGAAACTCATCTAAGTAACAAGGATAAAAACAAATTCAAAGTGAAAGGCTGGAAAACAATACTCCAAGCAAATAACATCCAAAAAAAAGCAGGTGTAGCAATACTCATATCGGATAATGCTGACTACAAGACAGCAAAAGTACTCAGAGACAAAAATGGCCATTTCATAATGGCTAAGGGGACACTGAATCAAGAAGACATAACAATTCTTAATATATATGCACCAAACCAAGGAGCACCAAAATATATAAGACAGCTACTTATTGACCTTAAAACAAAAACTGACAAAAATACAATCATACTTGGAGACCTCAATACACCGCTGACGGCTCTAGATCGGTCATCCAAACAGAGAATCAACAAAGACATAGTGGCCTTAAACAAAACACTAGAGCACCTGGATATGATAGACATCTACAGGACATTTCATCCCAAAGTGACTGAGTATACATTTTTCTCCAGTGTACATGGATCATTCTCAAGAATTGACCATATGTTGGGCCACAAAAACAACATCAGCAAATTCAGAAAAATTGAAGTTGTACCAAGCATATTTTCTGATCATAAAGCCTTGAAACTAGAATTCAACTGCAAAAAAGAGGAAAAAAATCCCACAAAAATGTGGAAACTAAACAACATACTTTTAAAAAATGAATGGGTCAAAGAAGAAATAAGTGCAGAGATCAAAAGATATATACAAACTAATGAAAATGACAATATGACATATCAGAATCTATGGAATGCAGCAAAAGCAGTGATAAGAGGGAAGTTCATATCACTTCAGGCATATATGAACAAACAAGAGAGAGCCCAAGTGAACCACTTAACTTCACACCTTAAGGAACTAGAAAAAGAAGAACAAAGACAACCCAAAACCAGCCGAAGAAAGGAGATAATAAAAATCAGAGCAGAAATTAATGAATTAGAGAACAGAAAAACTATAGAAAAAATTAATAGAACAAGGAGCTGGTTCTTTGAAAAGATCAACAAAATTGACAAACCCTGGGCAAGACTTACCAAGGAAAAAAGAGAAAGAACTCATATAAACAAAATCCAAAATGAAAGAGGAGAAATCACCACGGACACTGTAGATATACAAAGAATTATTGTAGAATACTATGAAAAACTTTATGCCACTAAATTCAACAACCTAGAAGAAATGGATAAATTCCTAGAACAATACAACCTTCCTAGACTGAGTCAAGAAGAAGCAGAAAGCCTAAACAGACCTATCAATAGAGAAGAAATAGAAAAAAACATTAAAAACCTCCCCCAAAATAAAAGTCCAGGCCCTGACGGCTATACCAGCGAATTTTATCAAACATTCAAAGACTTGGTGCCTATTCTACTCAAAGTCTTCCAAATAATTGAAGAAGAAGCAATACTTCCAAACACATTTTATGAGGCCAACATAACCCTCATACCAAAACCAGGCAAGGATGGCACAAAAAAAGAAAACTACAGACCAATATCTCTAATGAATACAGATGCTAAAATACTAAACAAAATACTAGCAAATCGAATACAACAACATATTAAAAAAATAATACATCATGATCAAGTGGGATTCATCTCAGAATCTCAAGGATGGTTCAACATACGTAAAACGGTTAACGTAATACACCATATCAACAAAACAAAGAACAAAAACCACATGATCTTATCAATAGATGCAGAAAAGGCTTTCGACAAAATACAACACAATTTTATGTTTAAGACTCTCAACAAAATGGGTATAGAAGGAAAATATCTCAACATGATAAAGGCCATATATGATAAACCATCAGCTAACATCATATTAAATGGCACTGAAATGAAGGCTTTTCCCCTTAAATGAGGAACAAGACAGGGTTGTCCACTCTCTCCACTCTTATTTAATGTGTTACTAGAGGTTCTAGCCAGAGCAATCAGACAAGACAAAGAAATAAAAGGCATCCATATCGGAAAAGAAGAAGTAAAGGTATCACTTTTTGCAGATGATATGATCCTATACATCGAAAACCCCAAAGAATCCACAAAAAGACTACTAGAAACAATAAGTCAATACTGTAAGGTTGCAGGATACAAAATTAACATACAGAAGTCAATAGCCTTTCTATATGCCAACAATGAAACAATTGAGAACGAACTCAAAAGAATAATCCCCTTCACGATTGCAACAAAAAAAAATAAAATACTTAGGAATAAACATAACAAAGAATGTAAAGGACTTATATAATGAAAACTATAAACCATTATTAAGGGAAATCAAAAAAGATATAATGAGATGGAAGAATATACCTTGTTCTTGGCTAGGAAGAATAAATATAATCAAGGTGGCTATATTACCCAAAGCAATATACAAATTTATTGCAATTCACATCAAACTTTCAATGACATTTTTTAAAGAAATAGAGCAAAAAATCATCAGATTTATATGGAACTATAAAAAACCCTGAATAGCCAAAGCAATCCTAAAGAAAAAGAATGAAGCTGGGGGCATTACAATACCTGACTTCAAACTATATTATAGGGCCACGACAATCAAAACAGCATGGTATTGGCAGAAAAATAGACACTCAGACCAATGGAACAGAATAGAAAGCCCAGAAATAAAACCACATATATATAGTCAAATAATTTTTAATAAAGGGGCCAATAACACACAGTGGAGAAAAGAAAGCCTCTTCAATAAATGGTGCTGGGAAAACTGGAAAGCCACATGCAAAAGAATGAAACTGGACTACAGTCTCTCCCCCTGTACAAAAATTAACTCAAAATGGATCAAAGATCTAAACATAAGACCTGAAACAATTAAGTACATAGAAGAAGACATAGGTACTCAACTCATGGACCTGGGTTTTAAAGAGCATTTTATGAATTTGACTCCACAGGCAAGAGAAGTGAAGGCAAAAATTAATGAATGGGACTACATCAGACTAAGAAGTTTTTGCTCAGCAAGAGAAACTGATAACAAAATAAACAGAAAGCCAACTAAATGGGAAATGATATTTTCAAACAACAGCTCAGATAAGGGCCTAATATCCAAAATATACAAAGAACTCATAAAACTCAACAACAAACAAACAAACAATCCAATAAAAAAATGGGAAGAGGATATGGACAGACACTTCTCCCAGGAAGAAATACAAATGGCCAACAGATATATGAAAAGATGCTCATCTTCTTTAGCTATTAGAGAAATGCAAATCAAAACGGCAATGAGATACCACCTCACACCTGTTCGATTAGCCATTATTAGCAAGACAGGTAATAGCAAATGTTGGAGAGGCTGTGGAGAAAAAGGAACCCTCATACACTGTTGGTGGGAATGTAAAGTAGTACAACCATTATGGAAGAAAGTATGGTGGTTCCTCAAAAAACTGAAAATGGAACTACCTTATGACCCAGCAATCCCTCTACTGGGTATATACCCCAAAAACTCAGAAACATTGATACGTAAAGACACATGCAGCACCATGTTTATTGCAGCATTGTTCACAGTGGCCAGGACATGGAAACAACCAAAAATCCCGTCAATAGATGACTGGATAAAGAAGATGTGGCACATATACACTATGGAATACTACTCAGCCATAAGAAATGATGACATCGGAACATTTACAGCAAAATGGTGGGATCTTGATAACATGATACGAAGCGAAATAAGTAAATCAGAAAAAAACAGGAACTGCATTATTCCATACGTAGGTGGGACATAAAAGTGAAACTAAGAGACATTGATAAGAGTGTGGTGGTTATGGGGGGAGGGGGAATGGGAGAGGGAAAGGGGGAGGGGGAGGGGCACAAAGAAAACAAGATAGAAGATGACAGAGGACAATCTGACTTTGGGTGATGGGTATGCAACATAATTGAATGACAAGATAACCTGGACTTGTTATCTTTGAATATATGTATCCTGATTTATTGATGTCACCCCATTAAAAAAATAAAATTATAAAAAAAAGCATTTATATCAAAATATTCACTGAAATTATTAAAAAACATTATTTTTAAAACTTTAGTTTTGCCCTGGCTGGTTGGCTCTGCGGTAGAGTGTCGGCCGGGTATGTGGAAGTCCCGGGTTCGATTCTCAGCCAGGGCACATAGGGAGCATCCATCTGCTTCTCCACCCTTTTCCCTCTTCTTTCTCTTTGCCTCTCTCTTCCCTTCCTGCAGCCAAGGCTCCATTGGAGCAAGGTTGGCCCGTGTCTGATGATGGCTTCATGGCCTACACCTCAGGCGCTTCAATGGCTCCGGTTGAAATGGGCAAAGCATCCCCCCTTGGTGGGCATGCCAGGTAGATCCAGGTTGGGCACATGCAGGAGTCTGTCTCTCTGCCTCCCTGCTTCTCACTTCAGAAAAATAAAAATAAATAAATATGAAAAAACAGAAATTTATTTTCTTTATATAAATTACCATGAATGTATTCTAAACATGAAAATATAAATTTAATATCAAAATTTGTTTTGAAAATAAGAAAGACTGCATTAATGAGAACGTTCATAAAAGATACTGATTAATAATCAGGGTTTTTCAGTTCTTATTTAATTTAAATATTTCATAAAATTCCTGTCATCTGATGTATGATTTCAAAAATGTAGGACATGTACCCTTCAGATATTAATTAAAGGACTAGCTTTCAGTTTCATTTATTTTGTAAACCTCAGTGATTTCAAGTAAAGCAGAACCTTAGTCCTCTAACATCACCATAGGAATAATACAGAAATAGGGAATATCTAATCACAGAGAATTCTGTCACATTGACTAGTCATGTCCTCAAACTTAGTACATATTTGTTTTAGAGGAATATCCCCAGGGACCTTCTCAGTAACAGCAAGAATAAACAACTTAATAACTGAAGACACAACAGTGTTTGTTATTTTCATTATGAAATCTCTTATCTGTCTAGCTTGTAGTTCACTCATTAAAAAGGACCCCTAATGATTCCTTATATATGTTGCAGTACATTATTTTCAGTTTTCAAAGATTGAAATAACACATTTTGAAAGTAATGAGATGATTTTTTTATTTTAGTCTCAATATAAAAAAATGTTGAAGTAATATTGAAGGGATAGAGGAGTTTCTCACTGTGGTTGTTTTTTGTTAAATATTTTCAGGAACTAATGAGTAGGGTTTTTAGGGGGAGGACATATGGAGAATGTGTTAAGTCAGAATGTCAGAATTTTTATATTCAAACATTAGAAGCCAATTCAATTCATTTAAGAAGAAAGGGAATTTTAAGACAAGTTAATTGGTAGCTTCTAGACTCTATGGGATGGGTGGAAAATTGAATTTAAGCAGAAATAAACTAAGATTTACAAAGTTAAGGCCCTGGCATTTGAGATATTCTGTTAAGGACTTTGTTATTGGCAAAATTACCACAGCTACTCTGCCTTTTCTCTAGAAATGTCACTGTAAAGAAATGAACTATTGGCCCTGGCCGGTTGGCTCAGTGGTAGAGCATCGGCCTGGTGTGCAGGAGTCCCGGGTTTGATTCCCAGCCAGGGCACACAGGAGAAGCACCCATCTGCTTCTCCACCCCTCCCCCTCTCCTTCCTCTCTGTCTCTCTCTTCCCCTCCTGCAGCCAAGGCTCCATTGGAGCAAAGTTGGCACAGGCGCTGAGGGTGGCTCTGTGGCCTCTGCCTCAGGCGCTAGAATGGCTCTGGTTGGAACAGAGCAACGCCCCAGATAGGCAAAGCATCGCCCCCTGGTGGGCATGCCGGGTGGATCCCGGTCGGGCGCATGCAGGAGTCTGTCTGACTGTCTCCCCATTTCCAACTTTAGAAAAATACAAAAAAAAAAAAAATGTACACCTCCTGCACATGCCAATCTCTTACTTCTGGAAATGATCTTTAATCCCACAACTTTGTGTGAACCTCTTAAAATAAAAACACTCAGAAGAGAATGCCCAATGATCTGTGTAGATCATATTCTTATATTTTTAAATGAGGAGCAATTTTAAGTCTCTGTAGGGAAAAACAGTTTCAACCTGCTACCAAAGTATCTTAGCGACCGTGATTTTTAAAGTTGCTTTTATTGGCATATTCGTAAAACATGAGGCACTTTTTATTTTTTAACTTTTCATAACACTTCATTAGTCAGGATGATGAGGAAGCCTTATCTTTAATTAATCTAACATTATATCATAATGACCCCATATACCACACATAATCCATTTTAAATGAAAATATAGCAACATATAATTAACACAACTTATAATAAACATAATTTAATATTTGAGATTTCAAGTTACTCTAGTATGTATTTTGTCCCAGCACCTCATATAAATAAATCTTCAGGCAACTGTGAAGATGTACAAATGGTCAGTAAGAAGAGTCAATGGTCGGTGGGAAGACACACAGCTCTGACCACCGGTCAACCAGTCTTCTGCTACACTATTTTGCTTTTAGGCCACAGAGCTTTGCAGCTTTACTGGAACATGGAGATGATCTAGTCTAGAAATTTTCAACCACTGTCACAAGATCTTTTAAAACATGCAATACATATTTAGTCAGGGCCACTGACCTCATTTTCCTTAAGTTGTCAAATAAAAAAAAAAAACAGACGAAACAATAGTCGTCTTGTGTTAATGCCCTATTTTGAACCATGAATACATAGGTCATACAGTAGAGATGCATTTTCTTGGCCTGGTTGCATAATAAGGTTGTCTGGTTGGTTAATTCTTGGTACTAGATATCCTTGCATACAAATATAGGCACCTAGTTTTTTAAAAAGTCACTTTGGAGAGAAAAGGGTAGGTAATTACTATTATTACTTTCTTTTGTAAATCAATCAAAAGTATACCTATTTTTTTGTCAGATTAGTAAAAACTATATTTTTTGGTGTGCCACATAATGTTAGTAATTAGTTTATGTGTGCCATTGGGTTGAAAGGGTTGAAAATTACTGATTTAGTCAACTCCTTCACTTAATAAATTCAAGACCAATGACTGAAAAAATTAATTCAGTGCTTTGCTCAAGGTCATTTTTAATTGATTATGAAATAATAGACTAAGCATAACTAAAAACTGTGTAAGAATTTTTTTAATGTGAATCAATATTTAAAAGACTAGAAGTAAATTATATCCTAACTTTTACACTGGTTTTCTAACTTTTCTATATACACAATACCTTTCTTTGAAAAATACCTTATTATAAAAATGATATAGTAAAGAGACATGTTTATAAATGTTTAAGTTAAAACTTTTTTAGGAATTAAGGCCCTGGAATTTACAAAGATAGTTTGTTTTCTGGAGTAGCCCTGGAAAAATCTTTTTGTCCTATAGTTTCAAAAGCACTGATCTAGTTCAACTTACTTTAAATTCACCAACATGTAAACTGTGGAGAGAAGATTAATATATTGCTCAAAGTAAAGAATTGGAATGTAACAGTGAATATAATATATTCATTTTGTTTTATGTACTTATATATTAAATATTTGATTGTATTTCTAGGTATGAAGTTTTTACTCTTTAGAGAGAGATCTGCTATTAAATTTTTGACAAAGGTAACTTTTAACAATCTATGTTGAATTAAAAGATTTATACACATAATTCACTAAATGTTTATTCTAGAATCAATTGTCTTTTTTCAGCTTTATTGAGGTATCTTAGGTTTCATTCTTTATCCCTGCCAGTAAGTCTGTTTCAGGGCTTGCAGCAAATGACCAACCGCAAAGGAATGTCTGACGTCACAAGCCGAAAAGTCCTGGCAAACTTCCATAAAAGACCCTCCTTGATCCAGCAGCCAATGGGCTAATGCCCTATGACCTGTCTCACTCCCCCTCCCAAAAACCCTTAAAACCCAGTCCCAGGCTGTGCCTGGTACACAACTCTCCCTTAGGAGTCAGCCTGGCAGGGTTCCTTTCTTCCTTTCTGTAAAGCCTGTTACTCTAGTCTTTTCAGACTCCTATGGATTCCAACAAGGTATAATGGACAAATAAAATTACAAGATATTTAAAGTGTAGGTGGTAAATATATATATATATATATATATACACACACACACACATACACACACACACACACACATACATTGCGAAAGAATTTCCACTGTCAAGGTAATTAACACACCATAACCTCATAAATTTATCATTTCTGTGAGTGAGAACATGAGTTTTACTCTACTAAATACGTTCAGTGATATAATACAGCATTATTATCATTGTATACATTAGACCTTCAGTTATATTTTATACAAAGAAGTTTTTACCCTTTGACTAACATTTTCCAACTCCCCCTCCCGACAGCCACTGGCAGCCAGCATTTTACCATCTGTTTCTATGTTTTGACTATTTTATTCTTAGGTTATACATAATATACCACCTTTATGTCATTCTTTGGTTTATTCCATTTAACATCATGTCCTTCAGGTTTGTTCATGTTGCTACAGATGGCAGGATTTTCTTCTTTTTTTGAGGCTAAATAACAGTCCATTGTATGTAGGTATCGTGTGTGTATGTATGTGTATATATATATGTACATATAAATATATATTTTTTAACCTAATCATTACCTGTTAAAGTATAACTTTCCAACTTATTTTTATTTTTTAAATGTGTATTTCTTATTTAGCTCTTGGCCAAATAAATATTAGAATCAGTTCCATAATGACTACAAAAAGGGGTTTTGATTAAAATAAATAAATAAATCAGAGCAATGAAAAGCAGAAATCAAATAAAATAGATAAAATCCAAAGATGAATATCATCTGTAGACACAAGAAAATATATTCTTTTCATACTTGACAAATAATTTTTACTCAAAATTTGAAGGCATTCCTTATTGTCTGGTAGTATCCAATATTATAAGTGTTAATTCTCCTGAAAATGTAATTATTTAATGTGGGCTGTACATATAGTGTCTCTACCCAAACAACACAAAAAACTTAACGTTCAGAACTTTTATCAAATAACTAGTTGTTATATATATTTTTTATTTATGGTAGTGCCATGACCAGCATGGGGAGGTGAAGACCTGGGTGGGGGCCATGGAGGATTAAGGAAAACACAGAGCTATAGATAGAGTTTGGGCCAGATGGGACATTGCGCTCTGGTGGAGACACAATGACTCCAAGCCTGTTTTCAAGGTGGTAATCTCATGGGGATTCAAACCTAGGTCCTTTGTTATCCGAGTCCAACACTCTATCTATTGTGTCACCGCTGGCCCTGCTTTTGGCGTCAATGCCACGAACAGCCTTCAAGTTGTTTTAGTGACCTTGTCTTGCCATGTCACTCAAGGCCAAGCAGGGCCCTTCCTCTGCTCTCTGCTACACGTGGGCCGGACACATGCAGATGCAGTGGCTCTCTACACTACAGATCATTTGTCTTAAGTGCTCATGTGTTAGTAAATAAAATACTTAAATAATACGAAAATATATTACTTTTTAAAATTGTGTAGAAGTCCTAATCATTGAGTTCCTTGTTGATTTAGTGCAGATTTAATTTAATTAAACATTAAATTAATATGAAAATTGATATTGTTTTGAAATGTAAATATGTTTATATTTTCATACATTTTTGTTTACATTTTTAAATTTTGAATTGAGCATACAATTTTATGCATACATATTTTTTTAAAACAGATATCCCTGTTTAAGAGAGCAAATTTTTAGACCTTTGGTATCACTAGTCAGCTAATTCACTGACAGTCTTAACAGAACACAATAAATAAGGAAGCAAAAATAATACTTACAGGAATGATATTTAGGGTTCATATTTACTGTCTTATTAGTCAGAGTGGTGAAAATATATAAGCAAGATGAGCCTAAAAAAATTAGTGAAAATAAAAAAAATGTAAAATAAACTAATGGAGTCCTAGAATTTTATAGATCACAACATATTTTTTCCAATTAAATATGACCATGATGAGTAATTACAGGTACTTAAAATCTCCAGAACTTTATAAAGCATTAATTAAATTCTTAATGTCTGAAGACAATCACTAACAGTGTTTCTCAAAGGAAGGTGTGACCACCTATATCTGAATTTCTCCTGACAAACTGTTAAAATAGTGAAGTCATGTCCATAGTCTAAGGTTTAATGAATCAGAATACTGGCGAGATGCCTGGAATTCTGACTATGTAAGCAACATTCTACATGATTCCATGCATTTACCATGAGCCATCCTGCACTAAGAGATACTGGCAAGGAAAGTCTTCATATTCATTTTTTTTTATTTATTCATTTGAGAAAGAGAGAGAGAGAGAGAGAGAGAGAGAGAAGGTGAAGGGGCAGACAGCATCAAATCCCATATGTGCCTTGTCCAGGCAAGCCCAAGGTTTCGAACCGGCAACCTCTGCACTACAGGTCGACACTCTATCCACTGTGCCACCACAAGTCAGGCCTTCATATCCATTTGTAGGATTAATTTTACAAGTCAAATTGGCTGAGCCGTAATGTCTAGATAAATGATCAAAAAACATTCTAGATATTTCTTTGAGAATGTTTTTGGATGAGTTTAACATTGAAATTGTGGATTTTGAATAAAGCAGATTGGCTTTTGTAATGTGAATTGGCCTCATACAATCAACTGAAGGACAAAAAAGAACGAGAAACTGACCTCTCCCTAGCAAAACAGAAGTCTGCAGCAGATGGTTTTTAACTTTGAACTACAACATCAGTCCATCCCTGGTTCTCTAGCCTGCTGACCCTGCAGAATTTAAAATTGCCTGCCTTTGTAGTCATGTGAACCAATTTCCTTAAGTAAATATGTATAAAGATAGATAAAGTGATGGGTAGATAGATATATGTCGGTATAGATATATACCTATCTCTTAGAGTGGTCACCTGTATACAACAATTCATGAAATTTTTATAACTAAGACTGAGTTTGTAATAAGATATGTGTATATTATTTAATACTTATATATTATTGATATTAATAAATATCAAATATATTATTTAATTCAATCCTATTAAGACATTTATAAACATTAATATAATAAAAACAATATTTTGTCTATACCAATAGACTTATAAAGTGAATGTGTTGTATTAGAAGAAAAAAAGACATATATATATATAGTATGCACATATTCTACATGAACTGTTAAGTACATACATATAGGCAAGACAACTTTGAACTGTTTGTGTATGAAACAATATAAAAGAGGAAAATGTGAAGTGGCATATATTTCTTGCTATTCATTTAAAGTAGCTACTTTAAAATAGTGTAAAGTTAATGAAAATACATTTACTCACATTGAAGTAATAAATATTCTTTTTAAAAAATAACCGAACAAAGAAATTAAGAGTAGTTAACTGAGAAAAGGCACATGTATGTTTTCTAAATTTTGATTACTCCTGTTGCACCATCTACTGGTAACTTTTGAGAATACAATTCACCTGAAAAATCAGTTTTTCTCAAATACATTAAACTTTTTTATTGACAAAAATTATTTCTAAATTTCCCCTTTGTTCACTTAATATTGACTCAAAAAATCTAATACAATGTTGTGGTCTCTGTTTTTAGATACTACTTGTTTGGACAATTGTTGCATTGGAAAAGTGATAATGTTCTAGTCACTTGGAGTTTAGAAATCATTCAGGTAAAATTAATTTTAACCACTATTTACAATTACTTGATTTGTAATCAATTCTTTATGAAAACTCTTCTATGAATACACATATTTAGTTTGTTGTTTATTTGTTTGTTTTTAATTTTCTCTCTCACTATCTCTGAACACTTGTATCAAGATTAGGTAACTATGCAGAAAAATGAAGATTATAATTTGTTCATGAGTGTGTTTGCCTGTTTAAGGAGCCATAACAAATACTGGTCACTTAAATGAGAATGATTATTTTCTGAGCATTCTGCGACTAGGAGTCCAAGATCAGGATGTTAGCAAGATCGGTTTCTAGTGAGAACACTCTTCCTGGCTTGCGGATCACCACCTTGTCACTGTTTTCACACAAGGCCCTTCTTTTGTGCATGCACACTCCAGCCATTCCTGCTCTCTCTTTCTCTTCATGGGATACAGCTTCACTATTACATCCTCATACAACCTTGATTGCCTCCTTAAAGTCTCTATCTCCAAATACAGTCATATTGGGGGCTTCAATTTATAAATGTTGTTTGGTACGCAGCTCAGTCTATCATGGTGGGAGAGTAAATTGACACAAGTTTTATGAAAAAGCAGTTTTGCACTATGTGCCATTTACTAGAAAACTTTTTTCCAGTCATTTACTTTGAGGAGTCTAACTAACAAGAAGTATGAAATTCTAACTATGCTTTTGGTCACACACATGTTCATCACAGTATCTTTAGAATACTACAAGACTTAAGCTATTCTGTCTAAATGTTTCCAAATTGAGGTACACATAGAAAGTATAATACTGTACAGTACCCTGGAGCAAATAGGGCGATTACCAGCCAGAGGTTTCCTATGTGGGGACCTTACTCAGAAGCCCACACACTAAGGGGAGCTGTAGCTTGGCTCACATGTGTTGTGACTCATTCATGGTGTAAAGCCAGTAGCCAGGGCCACCATCACAGCAGCCTGGCCCATGCAGGTTCGCACTGGATTCGGACAGTTGGTAAAGAAACAACGGAGCCAAAAACTGATGGGCCATCATTTTTGATCCTAGCTTGCACCCAGCGGGCAAGTAAAAACACACACTGGGCTTCAAAACCTACTCACATTCAGTGCTCACAAAGCTACTGACTTATCTGAGTCTCCTAGAATCAAAGGTTTCTAGCTCATCAGACTTATTCACCTCTGTTCCCCATCTCCTTCCTTCTCCCTGCACAAACTGGCTTCTCACTCAACACTCCGCCATCTTGGCTGCTTCTCCTGGCCTCTTACATGTGGCCTTTCTCTGCTCTCTGCTCTCTAATGCTAATCTCAGGAACCGAGAGAGCAAGCTCCTGTTCTGTGCCCATTTTATAGTGTAGATTTATAACCTTTAATCCAATATACAAAATAGGGAAGTCCTTAATACAAAGTCACTTATCTGGGCTATGATGGGATTGTACCACCCCACATCAAAACAGGTGGGAAAGACTTAATCATAAAACCAAGCCCCAGACTACAAGGATCCTGCCTGGTCACAGCCCACAGAGACACACATTAATATCACCTAAGCAACGGCCTCCACGTGGACAGTGTCATCTTTAACAAAGTGAGCATAATACATTTTATCTGCCCAACACATGGTAACTTTTGACACAGGGTACATTGAGAGGCTCTGATATAGGGAGCTCATTGGAATAGTTACTGAGTGTAAGGCCAGTAGCCACGGCCAATATCACAGCAGCCTGGCCAGTGCAGGTTTGCATTGGATTCGGACAGTCAGTAAAGAAACAATGGAGCCAAAAACTGGTGGGCCATAGTCTTTAATCCTAGCTTGCACCCGGCGGGCAAGTAAAAACACACACTGGGTCCGAAACCCACTCACATTCAGTGCTCACAAAGCCACTGACTTATCCGAGTTTCCTAGAATCAAAGGTTTCTAGCTCACCAGCCTTATTCTCCTCAGTTCCCCATCTCCTTCCTTCTCCAGCGTCAAACTGCACAAACTGGCATCTCACTCAGCACTCCACCATCTTGGCTGCTTCTCCTGGCCACATGGCCTCTTTCTGCTCTCTGCTCTGCTCCCTCTGCTCTCTCATGCTAATCATCCCAGGAACCAAGAGTGCAAGCTCCCGCTCTGCCCCTATTTTATAGTGTAGATTCAAAACCTTTAATCCAATATACAAAATAGGGAAGTCTCTAATACAAAGTCACTTCTCTCAGGCATGATTGGATTGTACCGCCCCACATCAAAAAGGGTGGGAAAGGCTTAATCCCAAAACCAAGCCCCAGGCTACAAGGATTCTGCCTGCCCACAGAGACACACATTAATATCACCTGGGCAATGGCCTCCACGTGGGCAGTGCCACTTTAACAAAGTGAGCATAATACATTTTATCTGCCCAACATTGAGGAAAGCCTAGGACATAGCATTAATGTGTCCTCCACTTGTGGAAAAACAAGATAGAGAGCAGAAGACAGACTGATAAAAGATAAAAAAAATGATTGATGCCTATTGATGCCTATTACTCAAAAAAAATTAGATCATGTATTCATTGAAATATTTTAAACCTTTTAAAAAAATGTTTGTAAAGCCAGCGGCCAGGGCCATCATCACAGCCGCCCAGCCAGTGCAGGTTCGCATTGGATTTGGACAGTCGGTAAAGAAACAACGGAGCCAAAAACTGATAGGGCATTCTCTTTAATTCTAGCTTGCACCCAGCGGGCAAGTAAAAACACACACTGGGCTCCAAAACCCACTCACATTCAGCGCTCACAAAGTTACTGACTTATCCGAGTTTCCTAGAATCAAAGGTTTCTAGCTCACCAGACTTATTCTCCTCAGTTCCCCATCTCCTTCCTTATCCCAGATACAAACTCTGCACAAACTGGCATCTCACTCAGCACTCCGCCATCTTGGCTGCTTCTCCTGGCCTACTCCACGTGGCCTCCTTCTGCTCTCTGCTCTGTTCTTTCCTCTACATGATAATCTCAGGACCCAAGAGAGCAAGCTCTCGTTCTGCCCCTATTTTATAGTGTAGATTCAAAACCTTTAATCCAATATACAAAATAGGGAAGTCTCTAATACAAAGTCACTTCTCTGGGGCGTGATTGGATTGTATCACCCCACATCAAAAAGGGTGGGAAAGGCTTAATCCCAAAACCAAGCCCCAGGCTACAAAGATCTTGCCTGCCCCCAACAACATTAATATCACCTCGGCAAAGGCCTCACGTGGGCAGCGCCATTTTTAACAAAGTGAGCATAATACATTTTATCTGCCCAACAGTGTTTTAATAAAATTTTTATGATAGAAAAATATATGCTGCAATGGTTAAATTTTAAAATTTTATTCTGTAGAATCAATAATTACAGAACTATGACTGCAATGAAACATCATATCAAACATTTCTCCCAAGAGTAGAAATGCAGATAATTTTATTCTTAATTACTTATTCATTGTTTCTTCTTTCCACAAAAATAAACAGGATTTACTTAATAAAAAAATAAATTTTAATTTTAATGAGTAATTATTGCATATTACCTATGCTATGACTAAATTCATCCCCATTTATATGTTGAAGCTCTCACATCCCATGTGACTCTATTGAAGATAAGGCCTTTTAAGAGGATTATCAAGGTTGAATGAGGTCATAATGGTAGAGCCTGATCTGATAAAGTAGATGCTTCTATAAGAAGATAAAGATCTCTCAGAGTTCTCTTTGCCACTTGAGGAAACAGGAGAGGAGGCTGTCTGAAAGATAAGGAAGAGGACTTCACCAGAACTGGCATACTGGCACCCTGATCTCAGACTTCTAGCCTTCAGAACTGTGAGAAACTGAATTTTTTAATGTAAACCACCCAGTCTGTAGTATTTTGTCATGGCAGCCCAGCAGACTAACACAGCCTTATAACTACATAAATATCTCATGCTCCTTATACACACACACACACATATATAATTTAAATTATTAGTATTCTAAGAAATATTTTATTCATCAGAAAATGAAAGTTTTCAAGCTTTTAAGACTCTAGAGAAACCTAAAAATATCACTAATTGTCTTATACATTTTTAAAATCTTTCAATGGTAATTTATGGTAATTACTGCTGCTTTATCACAAGTTGACACAAAAGGTTATGCCTTTGTGACACCGAGCCTTATCAAAGCTCCACATTTGCCTAACATGTTTCTAAAAGTACTTTGTCTCTTAGACTATGTGAGTTCCATTTCTTAAGCCAACAGTTTTAAGCCTTAGTTTGCTCCTAATCAATGGGCATGTGTTAGCCCTGGGATAAACCTAATTCTCACCCTTAGAGGAATGGAAATGGCTTAGCGCCATTCTGTTTATTGTTTCTACTTTTACCTCTCACCCACTCTTGGTGGCTGAACTCTTATTATTTGTTTGATTGTTAATTTGGTAATGCCTGACATTATTTTTTGTGTGTGTGTGACAAGGACAGAGAGACAGAGAGAGGGACAAATAGGGACAGGAAGGGAGAGAAATGAGAGGCATCAACTCTTTGTTGCGACACCTTAGCTGTTCATTGATTGCTTTCTCATATGTGCCTTGACTGGGGGGCGACAGCAGACTGAGTGACCCCTTGCTGAAGCCAGTGACCCTGGGCTTAAGCTGGTGAGCGTTGCTTAAACCAGATAAGCCCGCGCTCAAACTGGTGACCTCCGGTTTTGAAGCTGGGTCCTCCATGTCCCAATATGACAATCTATCCACTGCACCACCACCTGGTCAGGCCCTTACATTATTTTTATCACTTGCCTATTTGAAACAAACCTCAGGCCTCAAGGGAGCAGATTCTAGAGGACGTTTGCCCATCAGGATTGTTTTCAATACTGTGACTGAGACACATTGCAATGGCATCATTCCAACCTCTGTCTGCTTCTGTCATCACATTGTCAATGTAAGAAATGCCAAACCTGTAAAAAATTTTTTACAAGAGTTCTTTAGAGCCAAACTGGTAACAATTGCCAACAAGCAAGATGGAAAATGCTCTGGAGAATGACAGTTTGCAGTTTCTTTTGTGCATTTGGAATTAAGGTGGTAGATAAAAAAAACTACATGAAGGTGAGAGAATGCAAAGTACGGTCTGTGTTACAGGATAGTTAACAAGATCCTGGGCTTTCTCGAGGGTGAGTATGACTTCCAGGGGTCTGGGAAAGAGGGTTACTCCTGATATATAAAAGGTACACAAGAATAATGGACAGGGCTGGCTTAAAAATCTTTCACTAAAGAAGCTATACACCTGGGGTGTGACTATGCACTATGACCTGCCTGTTAGGAATGCATGATCATATCACCCTGTGAGGTTATTTTTGGTGAGATAGATTATAGAAACCCTTTTTTGTTCACAGTATCTTCTCTCTCTAACCTTATTGCTTCCTTATTATAAAGATCCTTGTGATTATGCTGAGCTAGTTTTCAAATTAAAAATAAATAATGGTCAGGTAAGAAGCTTTATTTAAAAATACTAATGCAATAGGGGGAATGTTTTGAACTTCAGATCTGCAAGTGTTTCAGGGGAAAGGTGAAACAAGATTTTTTTTTTTATAGAGAGAGGAAGAAGAAAGACTAGAAAGAAACTGGTGTGAAGAAGTGAGATGGAAGAGTGTGATAAAGTGGGGATAAAAGGATGATCTTATTGGACAGAAGATCAGAGTGTTTTACCCCAAGACCAGCCTGTTCTCCCCTTCGGGTCTCTAAGAAAGGGCTGTATGCTGGCCCATGCTGACGGTAGCCAAATTCAAGGCCATGTTGACGGTGGCCTACCAAGAGAGAATCTGTTCTAAAATTAGCTTATCAAATATTTGTTACAATTTATCAGTAAGGACAAAGCAGTTTAATCATAGAATGTGGAGTTCATATGTCTGGTCTTATTATAAGTAAACAAGGGGGTGGGGCCATTCATGTGTCTTAGGTTAGTCACATGGTGATGGGAAACTCTTCGCAATAAGTCTCCCGAACAGAAAAGAGTGGGGGATTTCTTTAACCATCGCTGTTCTCATGATCTTCACTGTGCTGCCAATATTAGTAGCTTTAAAAGCCCAGATGCCTGGTTTGGCCATTCATTGGATATCAAGCCCTGTTGGACAAGCAAATTTTCCCAGCCTGTCTGGTTCCATTGTCCTTCTTATCAATATAAACAAGACTTTCCAGCCCTGGGCAGTTGGCTCAGTGGTAGAGCGTCAGCCTAGCGTGCGGAAGTCCCGGGTTCGATTCCCAGCCAGGGCACACAGGAGAAGCACCCATCTGCTTCTCCACCCCTCCCCCTCTTCTTCCTTTCTGTCTCTCTCTTCCCCTCCCACAGCCGAGGCTCCATTGGAGCAAAAGATGGCCCAGGCACTGAGGATGGCTCTATGGCCTCTGCCTCAGGCTCTAGAATGGCTCTGGTCACAACAGAGCGATGCCCCAAAATGGGCAGAGCATCACCCCCTTGTGGGCGTGCTAGGTGGATCCTGTTCGGGCGCATGCAGGAGTCTGTCTGACTGCCTCCCTGTTTCCAGCTTCAGAAAAATACAAAAAAAACAAAACAAAAAAAAAACAAACAAACAAGACTTTCCCGTGGTTATAAGTGAGGATGCATATTTTCCTGTCATTTTGGTATATGTGCAAATGAGTATATATTTCTTTTTTGCTTTTTCCTATAAAATCACATGTATGCTCTTTAGACAAACTTCTCCAAGAAAAACTATACTTGCCATATTAACTTTCCATTTTTCACTCTAATGCTATTAAGATACTATACTGACTTAAAGGAATCCTAAATGTTCAATATTAACTAATCTGTGTGCACAAAATAATATCATGTCTGTTTAATGGATTTACAAATAGAGCTCCTCACCAATATCATGTTTTAGATAGTTCTGATAGTAACTGGTGTAGATTAATGGATTTCTAATTGACTTTTCAGCTTCTTCTCCTTCCTTCCATAGATTGATTTTGTACACAGTTACTAAAAAAAAAAACAAAAAAAAACTACATCTATATCTTTATATCTACATTTACATGTATATTTGTATATCTATCATATCTATATTCACATCTATTAGTAAGTATGTATCTATCTACTTACACACCAATATAAACATTTACCTACACATTGAAACTTCTTCAAACTTAAAGCATGTATGAATGGATAAAAGCATTATGAATGTATAAAACATTATGAATGTATAAATATATAGGTGCTGTGTTATTCTTGGCATGAAATTCAACATTGTACACCAAACTTGTCATGTCAGGTGTTTGCTAATATGAACACTTATCAGGTACCAGTCTAAAGTTTTTTAATGACCTTTTGTGTGGATATATAATTTGGTCAGGCCCAAACAGGGGTCTTACATTTGTCCTCCACTTTGAGGAGATAATCTGAATTATACCTGATAAGAATTATTTTATTTAGAATGGGACTGGCCACATTGCTATAGTCTTAAAGTCAGGACTGATCATGCCAGAAAGACCAACACTGTGGCTTAAGATAAGACTTGGAGTCATACAGTATAAATAAACCCAGAGGCTGAGGTCAGTCACCAAAGAAAATTGTCCCCGAAGAGCCCGAGTTCTACATCGATCAGGCGTCCCCAATTTGACTTCCCCACACAGTGGGACACTCCAGTTTAACAGCAGGGCTGGGAGCTTCTTCAAGACTACTCTTGAGGTAGCTATGAGGATTCTACTTATTGGTACCGAGATCAACTGCCACCGGAGGAAAGACACAACCAACACACAAGTTAGTTGCAAGAATCACACAGGCAGTTTATTACTCACAAATCCTATGGCGTGCCTGGGAACAGCTTAAGAGGGCCCCACTGGCATAATTCTCTCAGCTGTCCTTGTTCAGAGTGGCATTGAGACAGTCGATGTCAGCGCTGGAGTAGGAACAACTAACTGCAGTGGGATCCCTTGGCTTTAGTACCCTTTCTGGCATACGCCTTCCAACAGGTGTTAATCTATGGGACTATCACATCAACACACTTTTAGGGAGTTCCTCACAGGGAGCTCTTTTTATCTATATATAATTTCACACACACAGTAACTGGGCCCTGCACGGTGGGCATAGTCTTGTCTACCATATCCCTACACACTAGATTATCTCCCACCCAGGGGGCGTAGCCTTATTCACTTGCCTTTATGGCTTTTAATATTATATTCTAACTTATTTCTATATATCTTCTATATTTTCTATATTTCTATATGTTTAATTAGTATAACATTATATTACTGTAACAAATACCTAATGGTGCTCCAGTAAAATACTATGGAACTGATTGTAGAGTGAGCCTCATTGTTTGCTCATATTCTGCACTGTTACAGTCGGTAATCCACATTTAGAATGCCTTGACTCAACAGGAAGAGGACAACAAAAGATTCACATTGGAACCTTTCAAAATCCTGCCTTATGAATCTCTTCCTTTAGCTGACTTTTAAACTGTATCTTTTCTCTATAATAAACCTTAACTGTGAGAATAATAGCCTTCAGCAAGTTGCAAGTTTTTCCTAGAAAATTATCTAACCTGCTTGTGATTTCTGAAGTTTCTCCAACTTGCAGTTATTGTTAGAAATGAAGTCAGTTTGATAGAGCATTGTGTGCACTAAAACTTTTCAGTTTGGTTAACTCCAGGCATTTGGCTTGAGAAATGAGATTTGCTAAAATGATCCTGACTCATGAAAATACACGGTCTGTGAAGAAGGAGGATGAGATGGTGGGGGATGGCAAACTTCTGATTCCTGAATGGCCACGGGGTCACTACTGTAACACAGCAATAACTAAAATGAAAATAAGGGAGAATTGGAATGGATCCTGATGCTAGGGCCAGGCTTGGATTCTAGCCATTCAGAACATTAGCCTCTAGCTTTAGAGCCATAATCAAAAGGGGGAAAAATAAGCTGAAACAACATATAATAAAGACGATTAAAATTATTTGCAAGAGAACGGGAAAAGAAGGCCTGGAGAGTCAAGAGATTCATTCTAGCTAGATGGAGGAGACCTTTAAAAGGTTATTAAAAATGGGATGAGTATTGTGGATATGGGTACTGTCAAAACACAGGTCTTCCTAGAGCATTCTTCAAAGTTGGGTGGACTAATGGTGTTCCAATATTGAAGAACACTAAATAAATATGCTTAATAACCCCAGTTTATAAAAATTTAGAGAGCAACAAGGTGAATATAACAATGAAAAAACCCAACCGTTAAATGCCTAGGGCAAAAGTCCTGTAATCAAGTTAACATAAATACTGAGAAGTAGGCCTGGGTCCTCTGGCCCAATCCCTAGCTGTGGATCCAAGGTTTTTTGTTTTGCTTTGTTTTGTTTTTCTTGCAAAAGTGCAAAAATAATCAGGTAGGTGAAGAAATCCTAGTATTCCTTGAAAAGGGAATTCTATGCATTGTGGTTCCACACTTATTGAGGTTCCAGTGAGAGCTACATATAGGTTAGAAAGACATAGAAATTTAAAAATTTAAGGATTATTGGACTTAAGGGAATAGTTTAACTAAAAATTGACACATTTAAACAGACTTTCAGTGAAGTGGTTGTGTTTTCTCTACCGGAATGTATTATACAGATGATTGGGGAATGCTTCCTTACTTAATTTTGTAAAACAGAAAGCATGTAGAGCCACTCTTCCTCTAATACTGATTGGAAATGTTAAATGGAAACCTCTACGAAAGCCTGAATAACATAGGTTGTTAGTTTTCTGTACAATAGTCCTGTGTTGAGTGTATATTGGGGCTTATGGAAAAAAACTTTGAGTGTCACCCAATACCAACACTGGGATTTGAACTAGAAAATTTCCATTTGGGAGATAATTACTAGCTTGTTACTAAAAATAAAACTGTTCCTATGAATGATGGACATAAAATCATCCTAAAATCTAAAATGCCTATACTGTGTTATGGGGGGATGTCAAAGCAACTCAAATGGAGAAGACAGTGCCTGTAACAGTTTCATAATAAAATAGAAATGGTTTATGCAGAAACATGCTACCACTGGGAATGCAAGGAAGTGTTTCTGAGAAGGTAGCCTCTTTTTCTTTAAGGATGACTTTGTAACCTTATGAGAAAATATCAGATACTATGGTCACACATTGATTGCCTGGGCCACTTGAGCACTGCCCTATGAATAGGTCTTTGTTGACCAACAAATGCTTCTTGGTTTATGGGTGGCAGTTCCAAGGTAAATTACAGCCTCCTATTTAAAGGGCTGGCAGTTTGAAGAAAGTAAAAATAAATCAACTCAGTAGGTTACATGATATGCTGTTTGGCTTTATGTTTGGGTTTTACTAACTCAAAGCCAGTGGTTTGGTCATATGGCTAGGCAGAAGGGCAATAGAAAACTGGCTTATCAGAGTGATGTTCATCTAGGACACTGCTTTATGGGAGGAAGCATTATAAGAAGTTAAGGGGTGTATTAATGTAGGACATGCTAATGCTAATCAAAACAACCCCCTCCACAATTCCTGAATCTGCAAAGAGAGGACAATGGAGTCTTATATTTGGAATTCTATCAAACTCTATCTTATGTGTCTCTTCTTTTGATTTATTTTTATCTATATCCTGTCCCTATAATAAACTGTGTCTATGAGTATTATTATACTCATAGGAATATATGTGAATTCCTTCAGTGAATTCCAAGTTCTTCTGGAAAGTTTTTTGTTTTTTTTTTGTATTTTTCCGAAGCTGGAAACAGGGAGGCAGTCAGACTCCCGCATGCGCCGGACCGGGATCCACCCGGCATGCCCACCAGGGGGCGATGCTCTGCCCATCCGGGGCGTTGCTCTGTTGCGACCAGAGCCACTCTAGCGTCTGGGGCAGAAGCCAAGGAGCCATCCCCAGCGCCCGGGCCATCTTTTGCTCCAATGGAGCCTTGGCTGCAGGAGGGGAAGAGAGAGACAGAGAGGAAGGAGAGGGGGAGGGGTGGAGAAGCAGATAGGCGCTTCTCCTATGTGCCCTGGCCAGGAATCGAACCCGGGACTCCTCCTGCACGCCAGGCCGACGCTCTACCACTGAGCCAACCGGCCAGGGCTGGAAAATTTTTTGAAGCTAGAAGTTTTATGAGGAATCTCTTAAACTTGTGTTAGTACCAGAAATAAGAGCAGTCTCTTAGAGAATGCTTTGCCCTCTCTCTTTGTAAGTAGGGGCCTGAAACTCTTCCTATCTATTTCAGACTTTTCAACATTTTTTTTTACTTAATTTTTTCAATTCTGCCATTTCATTACTTAATGTTATGCAATAAGACTTTGTTGAACCTTTATGACTCTTCATTAATGTAAATAGATTGAAGTCTCAAGTTTATTAAAATGACAAACACATTTTTTTGTGAATTATGACATGTAAACTTTGAAAAGATACCTACAAGAAACATATATAATACATATTTATATGTGATACATTTCCAGCTAATTTTCTTGTCATTATAATTTATTTATATGTGGATAGCTATAAAAAAGCTTTACTCTTATATCAAAATTATACTTTTATTTTTTGAATATGTGTAAATTTGTTTTTCTCCATTTTGTTTTTTGGTTGTTTGCTCATGATATTAAAATGAATCTGATCGTTTTTATAGATTGTAATTTTTTTAATTCATTTAAGACAGCTTGGATTTTATAACTTCATTTTATCAGGATATTTACACTTGTTATTTCCTTAGGCACTCAGTGTTCACATTAAATATATTTTATTACTACATATTTTGAGAAAGCATCTTTTAATTGTGGAGTTTGTATTTTGTAACCAGACAGTCTTAAATTTGAATTCTTGCTTTATATCTTACTAAGTTTGAGTTTTTGACCAAGCTTCAGTTTTGCTTAATTGAAATTTAAAGATAATTGAAGCAAAATCTTCTGAAACAAATTGCTATTTCTATAGTGATTGCTGTTATACTTAAGGGAAACTCCATTACTCTATTACAATACTCTCTGTAAATGCTTCCTTCTGTACATTATAGAGCAATCTGCACGGCTCCTGCCCCCGCCCCCGCCCCCGCCCCGCCTCCGCCCCCTCTCAGGCTTGTTACACAGTTGCACAGTGTTACCTTTTCTCTATCAATATGAGAAGTTTAAATTTCAATTCCATCTTTTAGCCTTCCGGGATTTAGTTGTGTCTTCAGTATACATAAATGTGATCAGGAGCATGGTTTTGGTAGAGGTGCATTGTTCCTGTTTGTTATAGCTCAGTTGTTTTACTGTCTAACCATTTGCACACGTTATAATAAAAACATGAGCTCTCTCTTTTATTTTATCTCTATTTTTATTTTTTTATTTACTGATTCTGGCCATAACCTCATTTTTCCTTGCAGTCTTATTCTGGCCTCGTGGTCCCCTGCTCTACTTTAAACCCCTTTCCTCTTATAGCTGTTGCTTAACTCCTCTTTCACCACTAGGTGGTACTCACATATTCTTGGTATGTTTAAAATACAATTTTGTTGTTCTAGTAAGCAAAATTTAAATAATTTAAAATGTAAATAACTCAATATCAAATCTAAATAACGTGTCATTTTAGATATTTTTAATAAATTTAATTACAACTATATACATTTTAGGCAAACTCAAATGTTAAATGCATTATTTCTTTTCCCTGCCTGGATTTTCCTTAATTGATATGTTCAATGTGTACTTAGGAATGTGAAAATATAAGAATGAAAATGATACTCTTTTACATTAATGTATATGCATTAGCATTCTTCTACCAAATTTCAATACTGTTTTGGTTGTAATGTAGTTCATATACCGTTGTATTTCTTCTCAATTTAGTGTACATAATTTGCCTTTCTTTTTAATTCATACTTAATCTTTTGATGCAACTCTTTATTGTTAATCAGGGACAACGTTGAATGTTACCTTACATACACTAAAACATTTTTGGCTTAAGGTAGTCAAAGCATTATTATATATATTGTATATTTGCTTAAAGTTTGTCTTTGCACCAGCCAAGATAGATATGGTTTTAATTTTCATTTTACATATGAGGAAACTAAAAATTAGCCACACAAGAAGCTATCACTAAAGCTTGGAAACTGTCTTCTTTTAATCTTAAAATCTTAATTATTGTATAATATTTTGCTAATACAATAGCAAAAAATTTTGTTATAAAACTTTCCACTCTCTAGTAAAATAGGGGGGAAATTTCGGGGCTTAGTATATATTTAAATAAAAAAAATTAAATTTTAGCTTTATAATCTTTATGGATATAACAAAAATCAGTAATGTGTTTACTCCTGATGGGGTCTGTTGGGCAGATAAAATATATTATGCTCACTTTGTTAAAGTGGCGCTGCCCACGTGAGGCCATCGCCCAGGTGATATTAATGTGTGTTGGGGATCGTTGTAGCCTGGGGCTTGGTTTTGGGATTAAGCCTTTCCCACCCTTTTTGATGTGGGGCGGTACAATCCAATCATGCCTCAGAGAAGTGTCTTTGTATTAGAGACTTCCCTATTTTGTATATTGGATTAAAGGTTTGGAATCTACACTATAAAATGGGGGCAGAATGAGAGCTTGCCCTCTCGGTTCCTGGGAATAGTATTAGAGAGCAGAGCAGAGAGAGGTCACGTGGAGTAGGCCAGGAGAAGCAGCCAAGATGGCAGAGTGCTAAGTGAGAAGCCAGTTTATGTGCATTTTATGCAGGGAGAAGAAAGGAGATGGGGAACTGAGGAGAATAAGGCTGGTGAGCTAGAAACCTTTGATTCTAGGAAACTCGGATAAGTCAGTGGCTTTGTGAGCACTGAATGTGAGTGGGTTTTGGAGCCCAGTGTGTATATTTTACTTGTGGCTCCGTTGTTTCTTTACCGACTGTCCGAATCCAATGAGAACCTGCATGGGCCAGGCGGCTGTTGTGTTGGTAGCCCTGGCCCTGGCTTCTGGCTTTACAGAGCCAAAAACTGATAGGCCATTTTCTTTAATTCTAGCTTGCACCCGGCGGGCAAGTAAAAACACACACTGGGCTCCAAAACCCACTCACATTCAGTGCTCACAAAGCCACTGACTTATCCGAGTTTCCTAGAATCAAAGGTTTCTAGCTCACCAGCCTTATTCTTCTCAGTTCCCCATCTCCTTCCTTATCCCAGATACAAACTCTGTACAAACTGGCATCTCACTCAGCACTCTGCCATCTTGGCTGCTTTTCCTGGCCTCCTCCACATGGCCTACTCCCACTGCTGGCTCTATTCTCTCTGCTCTCTCATGCTAACCTCAGGAACCAAGAGCGGGCAAGCCCCCGTTCTGCCCCTATTTTATCGTGTAGAAATCCAAACCTTTAATCCAATATACAAAATAGGGAAGTCTCTAATACAAAGTCACTTCTCTGAGGCATGATTGGATTTTACCGCCCCACATCAAAAAAGGGTGGGAAAGGCTTAATCCCAAAACCAAGCCCCAGGCTACAACAATCCTGCCTGCCCCCAACACACATTAATATCACCTGGGCAACAGCCTCCACGTGGGCAACGTTATCTTTTACAAAGTGAGCATAATACATTTTATCTGCCCAACACCGCTCCATCCCCATTTTATAGTGTAGAAATCCAAACTCTTAATCCAATATACAAAATGGGGAAGTCTCTAATACAAAGTCACTTCTCTGAGGCATGATTCGATTGTACCACCCCGCATCAAAAAAGGGTAGGAAAGGCTTAATCCCAAAACCAAGCCCCAGGCTACAAGGATTCTGCCTGCCTTTAGCCCACCCCAACACACATTAATATCACCTGGGCTACGGCCTCCTCGTGGGCAGCATAATCTTTAACAAAGTGAGCATAATACATTTTATCTGCCCAACAGGCTCCATTGTTTCTTTACCGACTGTCCGAATCCAATGCGAACCTGCATGGGCCGGGCAGCTATGATGGTGGCCCTGGCCGTGGCTACTGGCTTTACAGGGTCACTATCTGAATGTTAAAAAATCAATGCAAGATTAAATCTTTTATTAACATGACTATAGTGTTACAGTAATATAACGTTATAGTAATTAAATATATAGGAATATAGAAACTACAGAAGATATATAGAAATAAGTTAAGATATAATATTAAAAGCCATTAAGGCAAGTGAATAAAGCTACACCCTCTGGGTAGGAACTAATCAAATGTGTACAGATAGATAAACAGACTATGTCTTCTGTGCAGGGCCCAGATAGTGTGGGTGTGAAGTTATAAATAGATAAAAAATGGCTTGATGTGACAACTCTGTAGATTAACATAAAAAAGAAGCTTCTTTAGAAACTCCTTAAAAATGGCTTGATGTGACAATTCTATAAATTAATATAATAAAGGGCTCCCTGCTAGGAACTACCAAAAAGTGGATTGATGTGATAATCCCATTGTTTAACATCTGTTAGAAGGTGTATGCCAGAAAACAGGACTAAAGGCCAGGGGTTCCCAGCTGAAGTCAGTTGTCCAGACTCCAGTGTTGAATGGGGACTGTCTCCCCACCACTTTGACCAAGGACAGCTGAGAGGAGCCACCAACAGAGACCCTTAAACTGTACCAAAGCATGTGTTGGGCAGATAAAATATATTATACTCACTTTGTTGAAGATGGTGCTGCCCACGTGGAGGCCGTCACCCAGGTGATATTAATGTGTGTTGGGGGTGGGCAGTGGGCAGGTAGGATCCTTGTAGCCTGGGGCTTGGTTTTGAGATTAAGCCTTTCCCACCCTTTTTGATGTGGGGTGGTACAATCCCATCATGTCTCTGATAAGTGACTTTGTATTAGAGACTTCCCTATTTTGTATATTGGATTAAAGGTTTTGATTTCTACACTATAAAATGAAGGCAGAACAGGAGCTTGCTCTCTCGGTTCCTGAGATTATCATTAGAGGAGAGAGCAGAGAAGAGAGCAGAGTAAGGCCACGTGGAGGAGGCCAGGAGAAGCAACCAAGATGGCGGAGTGCTGAGTGAGAAGCAAGTTAGTGCAGAGTTTGTGCAGGGAGAAGGAAGGAGATGGGAAACAGAGGTGAATAGTCTGGTGAGCTAGAAACCTTTGATTCTAGGAAACTCGGGTAAGTCAGTAGCTTTGTGAGCACTGAATGTGAGTGGGTTTTGGAGCCCAGTGTGTGTTTTTTGCTTGCCCGCCGGGTGCAAGCTAGGATTAAAGATAATGGCCTATCAGTTTTTGGCTCCGTTGTCTCTTTACTGACTGTCCGAATCCAATGCGAACCTGCATGGGCCAGGCTGCTGTGATAGTGGCCATGGCTTCTGGCTTTACATTATGCCATAGGATCTGTGAGTAATAAACTGCCTGTGTGATTCTTGCAACTAACTTGTGCGTTGGTCATGTTTTTTCTCCAGTGGCAATTGGTCTTGATACCAATACGTAGAATCCTCATAGCAACCTCAAGAGTAATCTTAAGAGGCTGTGTTGGTCAAATAAATTTGTAAATATGATATATATGTTTGTTTGCTTATAGTTTGTATTGGGTGGGAGGGACAGGCTGTAAACAGGCAGGTTATAGCCTAAGGCTTAGTTTTAAGACTAAGCTTTTCCCCACACCCTTGATTGATTACATGATGTGGGGTGGTACACTCTTTGAGGAATCCCATTATGCTTCAGATAAGTGACTTTGTATCAGAGACTTTCTTGTTTGTATATTGGATTAAAGGTTTTGATTTCTATACTATAAAATGGGGCAGACCAAGAGCTTGCTCTCTTGATTCCTGAGATTAGCATTAGAAAGGAGAGCAGAGAAAGGCCATGTAGAGGAGAGGAGAAGCAGCCAAGATGGTGGAGTGCTGTGGGAGAAGCCAGTATGTGCAAAGTTTGTGAAGAGAGAAGGAGATGAGAAACAGAGGTGAATAAGATGGGTGAGCTACAAACCTTTGATCCTAGAAAAACTTGTATGAGTCGGTGGCTTTGGGAGCCCTGAATGGAATGGGAAGTGTTTTTTCACTGTGTGTATTTCTTGCCTACCAGGTGCAAACTAGGATTAAAGCTAATGGCCCACCAGTTCTTGGCTCCGTTGTTTCATTACCAGCTGTCTGAATCAAATGCAAACCTGCATGGGCCAGGTGACTGTGATGGTGGCCGAGGCTACTGGCTTTACAGGATGCCAGCCCTGCTTTTAAGCAGGAGTGTCCCCCAATGCACAGGGAAGTCGAATTGGGGATGCCTGATCAACGTAGAACTAGGGCTCCACTAGAACACACAGCATCATGTAAAGCCAGTAGCCACGGTGTTGGGCAGATAAAATATATTATGCTTACTTTTTTAAAGATGGTGCTGCCCACGTGGAAGCCTGTCACCCAGGTGATTGCTTGGGATGGGCATGATTATATTAATGTGTGTTAGGGGCAGGCTATGGGCAGGCAGGATCCTTGTAGCCTGAAGCTTGGTTTTAAGACTAAGCCTTTCCTACCCTTTTTGATGTAGGGTGGTACAATTCCATCATGCCTCAGATAAGTGTCTTTGTATTAGAGACTTTCCTATTTGTATATTGGATTAAGGTTTGGATTTCTATACCGTAAAGTGGGGCAGACCTGGAGCTTGCTCTCTCCCAGTTCCTGAGATTAGCATTAGAGAGGAGAGCAGAGAAAGGTCATGAGAAGGAGGCCAGGAGAAGCAACCAAGATGGTGGAGTGCTGAGGGAAAAGCCAGTTTGTGCAGAATTTGTGCAGGGAGAAGGAAGGAAATGGAGAACAGAGGTGAATAAATCTGGTGAGCTAGAAACCTTTGATTCTAGGAAACTCGCATAAGTCAGTAACTCTGTGAGCACTGAATGAGTGGGTTTTGGAGCCCAGTGTGTGTTACTACTTGCCCACTGGGTGCAAGCTAGGATTAAAAGTGATGGCTCACCAGCTTTTGGCTCCATTGTTTCTTTACCAACTGTCCGAATCCAATGCGAACCTGCATGGGCCAGGCGGCTGTGATGGTGGCCATGGGTACTGGCTTTACACAGGGCCAGCATCACAGCCACCTGGCCCATGCAGGTTCACATTTGGTTTGGACAGATGGTAATGAAACAATGGAGCCAAGAGCTGGTGACCATTAACTTTTAATACTAGCTTGCACCTGGTGGGCAAGAAATACACACAGTGGGAAAACACTTCCTTTTCCATTAAGGGTTCCCAAAACCACTGACTTATCCAAGTTTTCCTAGGATCAAAGGTTTGTACCTCACCAGCCTTATTCACCTCTATTCCCTATATCTTTCTCTTTGCACAAATTCTGCACAAACTGGCTTCTCCTTCAGCACTCCACCATCTTAGCTGCTTCTCCCTCTTCCACATTGCTTTTCTCTGTTCTCCTACAGCATGGGCTCCTCCTAGAACGTAATCATTCTTCCCCCAAAACAACATGATCTCTCTTCCTTTTAAAACCTTTTGGCGTGAAAGCCCTCCTCCAACACATATCATAATCACACCCATCCCAAGCAAGAAGGGCAACTAATATTATCAAAAAGTTTTTGATAATAGCGAAGGGCTTTCATGTGGGCAGCACCATCTTTAACAAAGTGAGCATAATATATTTTATCTGCTCAACACATCTAAATTTAGTTTTCACCTCTTTATTTTTTATAATACTCAATGATATTTATCTTGTGTTTCTACATCAACTTTTTATTTCTGTGTAGTGAAAAGGAAAACAATATATACCGAGACCCATTTAAAGTATGAATAAGTATAAAACTAACTATCCTTAGCCTATTTCCAAGCAAGAAACAGAGTGAGAATTATATTTTGAGTAAATTAAATAAACATTTTTATATTGTATAAGTTCAATGTGCTTATAGAGATAAACTGAACAAATTACGTTTATCAATTTGGTTTACTAAAACACGTTCCTTTCTTTCAAGTTCAGTTGTGGTTATTTTTGCTGGTGGAAGTTGGAAATCAAAAGGCTGGCTTTTAATTTAGAAGATTACCTTATAGATTTTTAGTCTAGACAAGAAGGTCTTAAAATGAAAATGTGATAAGAAAGAGCTAAACTAATTAGTATTATATATAGAGAGAAATGTTCACTTCAGTTCCTCGTGGAACAGAAGGGTGAAGAAGTGAAACACAAGAGAGACAACAATAAGGAGAATGAGAAAAAAACATAAAAAGAGAAAGGATGAAGAGAAAAATAACAGAAAAAATAATGTGTTTAGTGACAAATTGAGAAATCAAAAACTTTGGGAACAGATGGTTGTTGAAACTTATCAAGGTCCATAATATAATGAAGATGTATCAACATAAATTTTAAATATTTTTCAGTGTGATACTTTTGTGTAAAACTTTTCAATTCCCATTTTCCCACCCCAGGACACTCATTAAAATCTGCTTCACACAAGCTTAGGTGACACCTAACAGAATAAGAAAGATTCGTATTTGGACAACTAGGAAAGGAAAAGTACAAGTAGAACAGGAGGCAAAGTCCAGAAGAGAGATCATAAACTCAAAGGAAGCAACATTTCAAAGCTAGAATTGCTTAGCAGTTAAAAATATACCTTCATACAAGGATCTCTGAAGATAAGGAAGGAAAGAGTTTCGAACACAAATGGAATAGGGCAAAGCCATTTTAAGAAGCTGGTTATTTTCAAGAACATATTTTAGGCTACATTGTGGAAGTATGCATATAAAATACATATAGATTTCAACTTCTATTTTATAATTATATTGCAGTAATTTTTCCCAACTGTGTTGCCATAACTGAATAATTTTAGTTTTGCTTTTTCAAATTATTGATGCAATGTTATTAGAGAATCGTTAAAGAAGTATGTATAAAATAGGAAATACTGTAAAACTACCTAAACAGAAGAGATATAATCTGTACTTTTAAAGTTTTACAGTAGAGATTAGTAATCTAGAGAAACAGAACCACCTACTGGCCATGTAGTTGTAGCTGGTATTTATTATTTTTTTCTGCTACTTCTTATGTATTTCCTTTGCCTTCAGCAAATGCCTTATCCAGTCATGACTCTTTATCTGCAGGGGTGACTCAAACCTTCATTCCTAAAGTGTCTGGATAATTAGTTTTTCTGCCTGGGTTCGGTTTTTAGTTTTCCATTAATTTTAATCATAGGACATAGTGATACTATGAGAATCTCTAAGAGATTTCTGGTATTCTTAACATACTCTTCTGTCTCTCAGGGTAGAGTAACAGTCCAATTTCCTTTTGGTAGTCAAGATCAATCACCGGAACTAATGCAGTAACCCCATTCTTGGCCTGGTAATTCAGAGACATTAGGAACCCAAAGTAGTCAAAGTGGCAGTCTTAACTTCCAGTTCAATGGAATTGTTTTTGAATCTCCTACTGAAAACATTCTACTTCTTGAAACTAAGACTTCTAGAAGATCACAAAACAATGGTGATAAGAAGCAAATTATTTTTTTCTTAATCACTAGGAGTAATAGTGAATTGCTCCTCTACCATTTTTACCCTTTGATTTGGACCTATGAATCTTGGCTATGGGAGAAAGAATATCATATATTGGGTACTAATTCAGAGCACATACAGTCTCCTGGAAAACCTTGCCTTAGCCCTGCAAAGCACTGTCAAGCTATCTGCTTCTCTAATTAAGTCTTCAAAAGGCTATTTCATGTTTCTACGCAGGTTGCTTCACCACTGTGAGTGTATTGGTCTTCTTGAGCTGCTATAACAAGCTACCATTCTGAGTGATGACAGAGGTGCTGGGGAAGGAGGCTGACAGGCACCTATAGAAAGGCTCATTCTGTCAATTTGATTTTTAAGACTATTTCTTTTGGTAAACCTTCACATGGATACAATACTTTTTTATGCTTTTGCCTACTTAGAGAGCTCTCTCTCATTTCCCAAACTTCCTTGTCATAAATTCATGATCACAACATGATTTGGTACATAATCACACATCTGGCCATTTCTCTATCTTAGCAAAATGGACAATCAAATAGACTACCTGCAGCTCTTCTCACGCAGAGAATTTCCCATCACCACTGTTCCACAGGAACATCCTAGAAAGGGGTCCCAGTGCCGCAGGGTTCCACTTTTGTGAGGCACCTGCATTCCCATAGAGAACTATTTGTAAACCATGTCTGAAACTTCTGCTCCTCCGTCAGCTGATCATAGGGAATTCCCTCATGATCACAGCTGTAGCCTGGGAGAAAGAAGGTTGTAGCAGAAGTTGAAACCATGGGCATTTGGGTCCCTATTTCTTTTTTTTTTTTTCTTTTTTTGTACTTTTTCTGAAGCTGGAAACGGGGAGAGACAGTCAGACAGACTCCCGCATGCGCCCGACCGGGATCCACCCAGCACGCCCAACAGGGGTGATGCTCTGCCCACCAGGGGGCGATGTTCTGCCCCTCTGGGGCATCGCTCTGCCGCAACCAGAGCCACTCTAGCGCCTGGGGCAGAGGCCAAGGAGCCATCCCCAGAGCCCGGGCCATCTTTGCTCCAATGGAGCCTTGGCTGCGGG
This sequence comes from Saccopteryx bilineata, assembly GCF_036850765.1. Taxonomy (NCBI): domain Eukaryota; kingdom Metazoa; phylum Chordata; class Mammalia; order Chiroptera; family Emballonuridae; genus Saccopteryx; species Saccopteryx bilineata. Next base: position 290,073,900 of record NC_089490.1, read on the forward strand.
AGGGGAAGAGAGAGACAGAGAGGAAGAAGGGGGTGGGGGTAGAGAAGCAAATGGGCGCTTCTCCTATGTGCCCTGGCCGGGAATCAAACCTGGGTCCCCCACACGCCAGGCCGACGCTCTACCGCTGAGTCAACCGGACAGGGCCTGGGTCCCTATTTCTTTTAGCTTACTTGTGCCTCTAGGGCTGATCACATACATACCACTTTCATTTGTTGTTGAAGTGCTCACCCAACTTAATGTCTGTGCAGGTCAGATAACACTGGTTCATGACTGGTAGCTCAGATTGCATGGTAACTTGGCAGTCAATGATTAAACATTCAGTTTCCTCTAAGGTCTAAAAGCTACAGCTGTTTCTATAAAGTAGAGTAGTTATCCGCAGGATGGCATGGCTATGCTACTAAAACCTGATGGATTGCACTATGATTTTTCTTAAGGGCTTGCAAAGGCTCCAAAGAGCATACTTGTCAGTGACTGACATTTAAAGCACCATTGCATCTGTTGGGTCATACAGTTTAAGTGGTGGAGCAGCCTGAACGGCAGGCTGGATCTGACTCTGAGCTTTCTCTTGTTTCTAGCTCCACTCAAAACTATCATCTCTGGGGTCACTTGGTAAATGGGCCAGAGGAACACATCCAGATAAAGACTCTGCTGTCTCTAAAATTTAAACAGGCCAACTAGGTTCTGTGCCTCTTTTTTGGTTGTAGAGCAGACCAAATGCAACAACTCATTTCTCAACATTCACCACACCATTGGTCCCCTAGAAATTTTACTGCAGTAGAGAGCCCTGGATTTTTGTCAAATTTATTTTTCACCCTCTGACATGAAAATGTCTAATCACTAAGTCTAGAGTAGTTGCTTACCAGGTCTAATCAGGATAATGTCATCAGTGTGATGGCTCAGTGTGATATCATATAGAAGGAAAAGGTAATCAAGATTTCCGCAAATTAAATTATGACATAAGGTTGGGCCAGTAGATTGGAAAATATTTTACATTAAAGTTTAAGTCCAAAAGCACTCAGGCTAGAGATCAGGCAAGGGCTGAAGTTACAGTTCAAGTCTGAACAGTTCAAGTTGGAAGACCCACTGCTGGCAAAATTTCTTCTTACTTGCAGGAAGTCAATCCTTTGTTCTATTCAGACTTTAACTGATTAGATGAATCCTACTCATAGTATGGAAGGAAATCTCTTTACTAAAAATTCACAAATTGAAATCTTTTTTATTCCTTCTTTTCCAAGTGAGAGGAGAGGAGATAGAGAGACAAACTCCCACATGTGCCCCTATCGGGATCCACCCAGCTGCCCATTTGGGGCTATGCTCACAACCAAGCTATTTTTAGCACCTGAGGTGGAGGTTCCACAGAGCCATCCTCAGCCGATGCACTTGAAACAATCAAGCCTTGGCTGCGGGAGGGGAAGAGAGAGATGGAGAGGAAAGAGAGGGGGACGGGTGGAGAAGCAGATAGGCGCTTCTCCTGTGTGCCCTGGCCAGGAATTGAACCTGGGACTTCCACATGCTAGGCTGACACTCTACTGCTGAGCAAACTGGCCAGGGCCACAAATTTAACTTTTAATCACATCCAAATGCACCCTCACAGAAACATGCAAAATAATGTTTAACCAAATAGTCTGGCCAGACTAGTTGACAAATAAAACTAAGCATTATACCCTACTTAAACATGCAGCATATAATTGTATATTTCTCATTATATGTCAAATGTTTTTTTAATCAATATTTTAATAAAATTACTACCTCTAACATTTTTGCAGTGTTTGACTTCATCTTTTATTTTTCATCCCCTTTCTCTATAAAATAACAACATGAAACCATATTTTTTTAATATATAAATGCCATTAGCTAATGTTTTAACAAGCTTTCCTTGTGGTAATGAATAGCCTCCAATCTCAGTGGCTTACAAAAACAAATATTTATTTCTTTCTCTGAGATCTACATTTTGTTGGGCTAGGCTGGACTCCATAAGTTCTTTTATTCTAAAACTCACTCTGAAGAATCATCTGCTTTTTGGATATGATATCACAATTGAAGGAAGCCCAAGAGGTAAAAGCATAAGGTAATATTCTTAAAGCCTCTACATGAATTAAGTATATTACTCTTCACACATTTTTTGGTTAGAGCCATTCACATGGACAAAAACAGAATTAATAGGGTGAGAACGCACATATTTTGTACTCTACTGAAACGTACCACAAAGTCACATAGCAAAAGGCAAGGAGGTCTCTACTATCAAGAAGTAGCTAAAGGTTGTAAATAATAATACAGTCTATGACAGTGTCACCAAAGAAATTTATTGTAATCATATCTATAACATCTTAATAAGCAGAAGACAAATATTTTCCAATTCATCCTACTTTCTCTAGTTAAAAAAAATTTTTTTTTACTTTAATTTATGGAGTAAGCATAGCATTGTAGTTAACATGACCTTTTTTTTTTTTTTTTTTTTTTTTGTATTTTTCCGAAGCTGAAAATGGGGAAAGATAGTCAGACAGACTCCCGCATGCGCCCGACCAGGATCATCCTAGCACGCCCACCAGGGCGATGCTCTGCCCCTCCGGGGCGTAGCTCTGTCGTGACCAGAGCCACTCTAGTGCCTGGGGCAGAGGCCAAGGAACCATCCCCAGCGCCTGGGCCATCTCTGCTCCAATGGAGCCTCACTGCGGGAGGGGAAGAGAGAGACAGAGAGGAAGGAGAGGGGAAGAGGTGGAGAAGCAGATGGGCGCTTCTCCTGTGTGCCCTGGCCGGGAATCGAACCCAGGGCCCCTTGCACGCCAGGCCGACGCTCTACCACTGAGCCAACCGGCCAGGGCTCAACATGGCTAACTTTTAATACACTCCAAAATAGTTCTTCTAAAGGAGAATTATGGAACTCTGAAGCAAAGGCATATAATGATAAAAAGATGTATTATTATTGTTAATAACTCACTTGTTTTATTAATATATTTATATTGTTTTAGGTTTTTTTTTACATGCCTGATTTGCATGGTCTTATTTAATTGTCATAAAAATTTTATGAATTACTTTTATTGTCTCCATTTTAGAGACAAGAAAACTGAGGCAACAAAAGTTTACCTAAGTGCTTAGAATTAGGTAGAAAATAGCAGAGTGAGAGTTCAATTACTATGTAAGAGCCACAGCATCACACTGCTACCTACTGCTATAATATAACACAGGAAAGTTTAAGTCTCACCTTGTTTTTAAAAAATAAAATCATTATATCAGTTCTTATTAAGAATGTCTGATAAAAATTATGAGATATATTTAAATTTTATATTAATTTTTATAAAAAGTGGATGAAAATATAGTTGAACAGCTTCTCAAGATAACTTTTTCTTAAGGTCTTTGAAGGCATTTACACACTTAATTTAGAAGGATATATTTCACATAAGGATACGATGTTAAAGTGATGAATATTACATTCATAGATTTAAATTTAAGCAATGGATAATTTGACATAATTAGAATCCAAAAGAGTTATTTTTAAAGATATTCCCATCATTCATCTCATCAGTTTATGTCAAATATTCATGCTTTTAATTACTTTGTCACATATATAAATAAACAGACTAAAATATTAGCTGTACATGTGTTTTCAAGACCATTATCTTTGGAAAGTTAAATTTTGATGTGTGTGTTCATAAGACTGTTTGTTAAAGCATTGGGTATTTTTTTTAAGCTAACAGCAAGATACTTAATTTTAGAAATCAGATCTTATATGCAACATATGCTGTATGCATTCAAATTTGCTAAATTGTATGGAACATGCAATTTGAGTTATGTAATGTTGGTAATGGGGATATAATGGCCTAAGTATTTTCCAGTTGGAATGAGAAAATGCTAAGACTTTTAGAATGTTTAAAAATACATATACATAGTACTGGCCAGCTGTCTCAGCAGTAGAGTGTCAGCCCGGTGTTTAGAAGTCATGGGTTTGATTCCCAGTCAGGGCACACAGGAGAAGCAACCATCTGCTTCTCCACACCACTGCCTCTCGCTTCTCTCTCTCTCTTCTGCTCATGCAGTCATGACTTGAATGGTTCAAGCAAGTTGGCTTCGGGCACTGAAGATGGCTCCATGGCTTTGTCTCAGGCACTAAAATAGCTCGGTTGCAGAGCAACAGAGCAATAGCCCCAGATGAGCAGACCATTACCCAGTAGGGGGTTTGCCAGGTGGATCCTGGTCAGAGCGCATACAGGAGTCTGTCTATTATTTTCTTATATCTAAGAAGCTTAGAAGTACAAGATCAAGGTGTACACAAGATTAGTTTCTTCTAAAGTCTCATTTTTTTCTGTTTTAGAGGGCTATCTTTTCCAGTGTCATCACCTGGTTTTTCCTCTGTGTGCAGCTGTATTGTTACAAGAATCTCTCTTTTTTTTTTTTTTTTTACAAGGACACTTATTATATTGGATTAGGTACATCCTCATTGAAATTATTTAAACTTAATCACTTCTTTAAAGACTAATTTAAAATACAGTCACATTCTAAAACACTGGGAAGTAGGACTTCGGCATTTAAATTGGGGAGCAGGGGCAAAAGGCAGCCCCTAATATTACCATTTTAATATTATTAAAATATATTGACTGAGCCCTGGCCGGTTGGCTCAGCAGTAGAGCGTCGGCCTAGCGTGCGGAGGACCCGGGTTCGATTCCCGGCCAGGGCACATAGGAGAAGTGCCCATTTGCTTCTCCACCCCTCCGCCGCGCCTTCCTCTCTGTCTCTCTCTTCCCCTCCCGCAGCCAAGGCTCCATTGGAGCAAAGATGGCCCGGGCGCTGGGGATGGCTCTGTGGCCTCTGCCCCAGGCGCTAGAGTGGCTCTGGTCGCAACATGGCGACGCCCAGGAGGGTCGCAACATGGCGACGCCCAGGATGGGCAGAGCATCGCCCCCTGGTGGGCAGAGCGTCGCCCCTGGTGGGCGTGCCTGGTGGATCCCGGTCGGGCGCATGCGGGAGTCTGTCTGACTGTCTCTCCCTGTTTCCAGCTTCAGAAAAATGCAAAAAAAAAAAAAAAAAAAAGAAAAAAAAATATATATATTGACTGACTTATGTTAAGTACAATGCAAAATTAAAATTAATTTAGCAATGCTTACTATAATTTAATTAATTATTCAACATAAGATTAATCATGGAGAAATATTTTTCTATAAAAATAACAAATATTGTAAGACTTGTGAAATAAAGAAATACTACATTTTTTAAGTAGTGAATATGGTATAATAATCTCTTTCTTAATTATATTAAGCTCAGTTTGGTTTCCTGGTTCATTTTTAAAAAGGTTTTTTCTCCTGTGCTTTACTTTAGTATATCAACTTACATAGTTACCTCAGTCTTTATGATGGTCATACACATTACTCCAGCTTCAACTTTAACTCTTGTGTTTTTTTTTGTTGTTGTTTTTTTTTTGTATTTTTCTGAAGCTGGAAACAGGGATAGACAGTCAGACAGACTCCCGCTTATGCCCGACCGGGATCCACCTGGCACGCCCACCAGGGGGCAACGCTCTGCCCACCAGGGGGCGATGCTCTGCCCATCTGGGACATCGCTCTGTCGCGACCAGAGCCACTCTAGCGCCTGGGGCAGAGGCCAAGGAGCCATCCCCAGCGCCCAGGCCATCTTTGCTCCAATGAAGCCTTGGCTGCAGGAGGGGAAGAGAGAGACAGAGAGGAAGGAGAGGGGGAGGGGTGGAGAAGCAGATGGGCACTTCTCCTGTGTGCCCTGGCCGGGAATCAAACCTGGGACTTCTACACGCCAGGCCGACGCTCTACCACTGAGCCAACCGGCCAGGGCCTAACTCTTGTTTTTATTTTAAATCCCTTTTACATGTCATATAAGGTAACCTGCTGGTACTTCGAATGTAACATAGACAAAATATACTCATGATATTCTTCTTCCCAATCTTTCTTCTGACAGATCAATGTGATTTCCTCCTATTTTCTCTCCCTTTTCTAAAATATCAAAGTTTAAAAGCAGATTTTTCAAGCATAATCTTATAATTTGTATCCTTATCTTTTTTCTTATTTAATATAAAAAACCTTTAAATTATACTATGGAAATGTATTTCTTCCTGTTCATTTTTATTGTTGCCTCTAGACTAGCATAAACTATGACATTTTGTCCTTCAATTCCTTAACAATCCTCTTACATGGCTCCCTAAGTTCTGATCATTTTATTGCATTTATGCTGAAACTTCTTCCCATTATATTGTTTGGTTCATATATTTTCATAATGTTCAATGGCCATGCCACCCACCTCCCTGATACTTACTGCTTATAAGAAAATGTTTAAATAATATTGGCATGTTGACAGCATTCTAAATAGCAAACAATTTATCATTTTTCATTAATTCAATATAGAATAAGCTTGCAATTTAAAAGACTCAGATCTTTAATTGTATTAGTTGTCTGTCATTTGCAAATATTATCACAGACTTAAGGGTTTAAAATAACTAAGATTTGTTTGCCTCACAGTTGCCATGAGTCAGGAGTCAGAGCACAGTTTAGTTCAGTTCTCTCCTTCAAAGTCTAAAAAAGCTAAACTCCCAATTGTTGACCCGAGTTACTGAGTCCTAGGAAAGGATTTGCCAGCCCGCCCACAGAGCTGTTGTCATTGATCAGTTCTTTGTCCTCAGAACCTGTTTCTTGCTGGCTGTTAATTGTAAGCCATCCTCAGCCTTCTGCCTATGACTCATTCAACAGGTAGTCAAGAACCTGGCAGCTTGAGACTTAAGAGCCAGCAAGGGATATAAGATCTTCTAACAATTTAATTGACACTTGTATTCAAAATAACCATGTACAATGAATTAATACATGCGTCCTCTCACATGCTGCTGTATGCTATTGGGTAGAAGCAAAGTTCAGGTCCCACCCACACTCAGAGGGAAAAGATTGAAGCAAGACAGGAGCACCAGGACTTGGGTCTTGTAAACACTGCTCTATACTCTGTCTGGCACAGCTCCCTGTATACAAATCACATTCTTCCTTGACTATAGACTTAACTCATCATGTTTATTTATCCTGATGTTTGTTTTTTCACTTCTCCATCTATGTTAATATATCCACACTTTTCCCCTTAGAAAACATCCTCTGACCAGTATAATCTCAGAATTATTAAGGAAGTTATTATTGCAAGTGATCATTTAACAATTTGACATTTCAATAAAGATAAGCAGTTTACATGAAAATTTAACCTATCTACTCTTTGTTTAGCTTTATTTAGAGAAGATAAGGTGAATACATTAAAGGAGAAAAATGTCTTCTTGCCATCTATTTTTCTTTAAGATAGTATTCATAATATTCTCTCAGTGTCTAATAGATTCAGGTTTATGTGTTTATCACAGGAGCAATTTGACTCAGAAACTGTCTTATATATAAACTTCATAGGGGCACATTATTCAATATGTAACAATAATTCAACTAATGTTTATGTTAGATAGGTACATTGAGTCAAGTCTGTGTAACAGGTGATTGGATATAAAATGCAAGATTACTTTTAACCAAGTAATTTAGTATAAATTTGTATATATATATAAAAACTGTGTTGGGAAGATTAATATTTCAAAAGTAACTTAATGGCTACTAATTCAACATGACAAATGCTACTTTTGACATTAAGAAATATACCACTTGCTAAATATTTTTGCTGATTAAATAAATTCTTCAAATTTAGCAACAAATAATTGTCTTTTCTTTTGTAAAAGTAATTTGCTCATTTATTAGTTATTTTAAATTCCTGTTGAAACTTAATCTGAGAAAATCATCTTATCAGAATACAACATAATGATGCATAATATAAACTCAGTAATAAAAAAGCAAACCCTTTCAGCTGTAAAAACATCACATTTAATAGCATGCAATCTAAAAAATAGTATGGCTTCCAGACAAATTACTAACACTTCAACATTAAGCAGCTTTATTCATTTGTTAGTGGTTACCAACAAATACTTACATTAATGTACTGCGTTGCACTTCTTATTATCTAAAACTGTATATTTTTTATTATTCCGCATATATTTGCTAACAATTATTTGTCTGCTTCAGCACATCAGACATTTAAAATTGTTAATATTTTAAATATAATGTGGTTGCCAGATATGTGAAAAGTAGACCCTATGATTAAAATAATTTTTACATGGTTAGATACCAAAATGAAATTTTTTATGGTAGTAATACTATACATTCGAATTGGTTTATAAATGTCATATTAGCTAAAAGGCAATGAGTTGTATAATGGTTTTAAGAAATTCTTTTTTTTTTCCAAGTCATGTAAAGCATTTCAAAGGTGAAGTTTCAAAGTCATGTAAACTTTTTATCACACTAAGATTAGTGCAGGATTCAAATATGTTTTCAACATTTGCTCATTTCTCAATATTTGACAAATTTATACCAAAGATGTATATCACTTTTATTTAAGGAAATGTTAATGTCTATACAAAAAAACCCTATATTTGAAGAATTGAAACAAATTGATCATTCAAGAACAGACATTGTTAGCTTATTAACTGTTGTCACTTAATAACAAAATTAAGTATGTTGAATAACCATAACAATAATGATTATGTGCAACACTATTGAAATTATACAATGATGAATATACTTTTTTTTCTCAACAACTTAAAATAAGAACTAGATTTTAAAAAATTAATGCAAATGGGTATAGTACAAAACCCTAAAGAATACATTCATATTAGTTATCAGAATCAAGTGTTATAGAATTAGTAAAACAAACTATAATTTCTAGATGAAAAAGCCAAGAAAACTTTATTTGAAAAAATGACTTATACTGAACCTAAAAATTACTAATTTTAATACCAAGTTACAATAAAATATAGAGAAATGGAAACTCTAAGTAGAAATCTGTGTGTAAGCAATATTTTAAGGGGAAAAACAAAAAAATAAAAATAAAGTTATATCAATCCATATTTAATAGATTGTAGTTTTGTCCTATTTTTCAGCCCTCCTTCTTTGCACACCCCTTGCCATGTTATAAAGAACCCAATTCACAATTCCGCGGGTTTTTGTAGAGACACCAAGTCCAAATGAGTTTTTGAAGAGTTTAATTAAAGGAGGAAATTTATTAAATATACCAGCCGCATATAACTTACATGAGGCAGTCCCAAATCGTGTGTATCTATAATATTCTAGGGGCTGATTACATACCCTAATTATACATGGGCAGAGACAAAGCCTGACATCACGGCATAAGCATATAAGCTTTATCTTTACCTACACAGGTTTGGGAAAGGAATGAAGGAGGAGGATGGGACACAATTTATTAGCAAGTTTATAACATTTGTCTATAGGATTCATAAAAAGGATGCTTCTACACATTAAAACTTACAAGGTAACACAATGGTAAAAGAGTCACTTTACACATTAAAAGACATTCCTATATTTTCTAGTGTTCATTTGCTATTCCTTTGTCCAGAGATACATACATTAACTACATGCTTTCAGGAGGGGAGAGGTAGTTTCCATAGGGACAAATGCCTGTAAATGGCCCATTAATATAAGAAAATGTTTAATTTAATCTTTCTTTGCCTGCACCTGGCTAGCTATTCACCCATTTCCCCACAGGTGTGGGGGAATGTCAGAGAATCCAAGTCTCCTTCCCCTGTGCATTTACAATACAATGCAATTGGCCATCTTGGATTTATGCTAATCACACGAGTACAGAGATCATTTACAAAATCTCTCTGCAGCCTAGCCCAAATTAATAAAATGTCCTTTAAGCTTCCTAAAATATTAATATTAATTCTGTAACTTTTGATACCTTACAACAGCCATATGTATGACTTTGAAGTTCTTTTCACTGAAGATGTTCAATATGTTCTTGACTTGGCTTCCTACAATCGACTTGTTTTCACTTGACTTGTGCTACATTTTGCCATGAATTAAGACAATGCTGCTGATCTCAGGAGGAGAGTAAAAGGGGCATAAAGCAAAGCACCCACAAAGGAATCATTTCAGTCATAACTAAGAACAACTATCTCAAAACTGACCCATAGATATGTGTATGAACCCATTTGTGATTCTGATGTTGTTTGCCTGATCCAGGTCTCCATCTGTCTACTTTGGGCTGACATATGGATGCATATGTGAAAGTAAACATGGCTATTTTTAGCCACTGAGTTTAGGGATTATTTAGTACATAGCAATTGTTAACATTCAAAATCTGGTGCTAAAAATTGGGGTACAACTATAACAAAAAGTCATTGTCATTAGAACCACGTAATGAATTGATGTTGAGGTATTGGTGAAGAAGGTGTTTAATGAGACGGAAAAAAATGTTGGCCTTTATTATTTAGTTATAAAATGTTTTATAAAATTAAATCTACAATAATTTAAAAGAATGAAAATGAGTTTATATGATGTTAACTGGGACATGGTTTTTAGGCACAGTATTTGAGAAAAAATTATTATTTTTTTAGCTGCATATAATAAGGTCCAACAAAAATCATCTTATTTTTAGGGAAAAAAATAAAACTACTAATGCTGCAGGAGAGCAAAATCTTGAAGGATTGACACTCAGATAACTATAAGAGGAAAAAATAATTTATTAATAAAAGCCAGCAAAGCACGTGGGGCTATAGCTCCAAAGACACATGCTACCCAAGATTAGATTTTTACATCTTATATACCCTTTACAGAACACAAGTTCACATACATGGGTCTCGTGATTCCTTTGTCTTGATGTACATATGTCAATCACACAATTTCAGGATGGGAGGGGGCTTACATGATATCAGAAGATAAGTGTTTGTAAATCGCCCATTAAGGAGAAAGAAAGGGGAGAGGAAAGGGCTACTCAAATCTCCCTTCCCCCTCCAGCATTCCTGGCTGTTTACCTTCTTCCTCACAGGTGTGGGGAAGAGAGGGGATCCAGTTTCCTTCCTCCTTCTATTCAAAACCTTCTAGTATGGAAATTTCTCCATTTACAATATAACAGCCCTTCTTAAGCAGGAATGTGATTGGCCATCTTGAGCTGGTGTAAATCACACACAAGTATAAAAAACATATTTACAAAATCGCTCTGACTGCTTGGCCTAAATTATAAAATATCCTTGAAGCCTCTTATTTTAAGGTTGGGTTTTCTTCCTCATTCCCCCCTTTGAGACCTCCAGATTTTTCTTTATTATACTGGAGTCTCACTTTACTCATCTGGCCTCTGATCATCTATTTGCAGGCAACAATTAGTGAGATTAAAGTTTCCACACACTCCTCCTTCTGCTGCTAACAGATAGTCTAGTGCCAACCTGTTTTGGTAGATGACGTTTCTCATCTGAGTTTGCTGATGTACAAGGAGGGTTAGGGCTTTTTTAGTCCTATTTGGAATTATCTTTTTATCCGTTGTAAGGACTGTGAAGCTGGATAGCCAAGCAGTTCTCCTGTTTACAGAGGCAAGAGAAAAAAGGAAGACTTTATTATACCTATTATACAGCTTTCTTCCCAATTCTTAGGAACATGGGTATAAGCCCTGTTTCCACAGATACAGTAAAGTCCACATGGTGCAACCAGTCTCTGGCCCTGCCTGGATCTCGCCAAGCTCCAGTTACTTCAGGAAACCTGGCCAAAGGATTACTCTCCATCTGGTTTCCCCACCACACACTTTGCTTGGAGGTGTGTAAAGCCAGTAGCCACGGCCACCATCACAGCCACCTGGCTCATGCAGGTTCACATTTGATTCGAACAGATGGTAATGAAACAATGGAGCCAAGAACTGATGGTCCATTAGCTTTAATTCTAGGTTGCACCCAGCAGGCAAGAAATACACACAGTGGGAAAACATTTTTCTTTCCATTCAGGGCTCTCAAAGCCATTGACTTATCCAAGTTTCCTAGAATCAAAGGTTTGTACCTCACCAGCCTTATTCACCTCTGTTTCCCATCTCCTCTCTGCACAAACTGGCTTCTCCCTCAGCACTCCACCATCTTGGCTGCTTCTCCTGGCCTCCTCCACGTGGCCTTTCTCTGCTCTCCTCTCTAATGCTAATCTCAGGAACCAAGAGCGAGCAAGCTCCCGGTCTGCCCCATTTTATAGTGTAGAAATCAAAACCTTTAATCCAATATACAAACAGGGAAGTCTCTGATGCAAAGTCACTTATGGTGGAAAAGCCTTAGTCTTAAAACTAAGCTTTAGGCTATAATAACCCTGCCTGCTTAGAGCCTGTCCCCCACACCCAATGCAAACTACAAGCAAGCAAACCTATATATTATATTTACAAACTTATTTGACCAACAATGTGGCATTATAATATTGTTCCCCAAGGCAAGTTAGTTCTCCAACTGAGTCAGTTAGATTTTCTCCTCCTCTGGCTAAGCAATATAGCACATTTTAATATTTATTGGCTGTCACTAGAGGGGCGGGAGTTGTTACATTTGGCCTCGTCCTAGTGGGAACTAGTTTTTTTGGCATCCCATGGCTACTTGTCCCCCATTAGAGTTCCCCTGCATACATAGCAAGAGGTGACATTTAGGGATTGGGCTATTCCCTGGTATTCATAGAAACTATAGAAAAGCAAAGTGGTGGAGATTTTTTTACCTTCCTTGGTAAAATGGATACACAGTTCACAGTCCTCTGACCTAGTTTCCCTACCTCTCCAGAGTCCAATTAAAATGAACACCTTTGTGAGATTCTTCAAGCTTCTGCTGTGTGTGAACCAGCCAGCTTCTGGTTTGTGGCTGGAGCAGGGCATGCTGTCCTTCTAAGGTCAATTTACAAAGATTGGCAGGGTCACTATCTGCTGCCCATGAGAGTGTTTCTGCTGAGGCTGCAGGCTTCAGCCGACTATGGTGAGTCCAGGTAAGTATGCCTTCTACCTTGGCAGCAATGGGAGTGGTCAGGATTACAGCGCAGGGTCCCTTCCACCTGGGTCAGAAGGGAGCTGGATTCTAATCCTTGACTCAAAGTTTGTTTCCTGGAGAAAAAGAATGCACAGGGACAAACAAACTGATCGGAGTCCTATTTAGTACCCACTTGGATATGGCACTGGCCACCTGGCCTAAAGCTTATAATTATCTATGTAGTTTTATTTCTCTTAATTCTCAGAGTGTCCCTGGCAAATTACATAATACTGGAGGAGGCCTGTTGTGAATACCCAGTGTTCTTGGAGGGTTATACTGAATCTTAAAAACAATATTAATGGCAATGCTTGCACCTACTTAAGACTTGTTTTCTGAGATAATTTTCTAAGCTTTAACTTCAGAGTCCTATTCACACGTTCCACCTTCCCTGATCTCTGCAGTCTATGTGAAGATTCCAGGTAATGTCCAATGCTTGAGCCGTTCCTTGTACTACCTTAGCCACAAAGGGTGGGCTGTTATCGGAGCTTATCCAGAGTGGAAGTCCAAACCTAGAAATAATTTCTCTGAGTAATGTTCTTGTTATTTCTCTTTTCTTTTCCTCAGAATATTTGGGTGCAAGTTCCAGGGCCCACGGGATGAGAGGGGCTATAGTGTCCTTGAGGTAGTGAGAGTAGAAGCCCTCTTTGTCTTTGCATCTTCTCTGGTGTTTCCTGGGCTTCTACTGTTCCTCCCTTCTGGTGTCCTCAGCAGTGGATCACTGCTACTTGTTTTGGCTTCCAAATTGCTTCCAGCAGCTGGAGAATTTCTCCTGGGTATTTAAGATCTTTGCCCCCAGCAGTTATGAGTTCTCTCTCTTTGTAAGTTGTCTCATGTACTTGGAAGGTGAGAAAAGCAAAGGAGAATCTGTATAGATATTCACATTTTTCTTTTCACTCAGCTCTAAGGCTCGATTCAGGGCAATCAGTTCTGCCCCTCTGAGCAGAAGTGCCTTGGAGTAGAGGTCTCGCCTCTACAGTCTCTGTTAGGGTCACTACAGCATATCCCGCCTGCCTTTCTCCCCTTGAGTTGATGGGAGCTGCTTCCATTTACATACAGCTCCCCTTAAAGCTCCCTTAGGGGCTGATCCAGTAAATCTGGCCTGTTGGAGTGTACTGAGCCAAGTACTTCCAAGCAAGTGTGCTGCAGCTTTCCCTCAATCACTGGGAGCAGTGTTGCTGAATTTAAAGTGGTACACACCTCTATTACTAGTCTTGGGTTTTTACATAATAGGCTCTAATACTTGGTGAGGCAAACATTAGTGAGCCAGTGATGTCCTCTGGCATTCATTAGAGTCACTACAGCATGTGGCACCTGTAACTTTAGGTCTCATCCTAAAGTTAATTTGTCTGCCTCTTGCACTAGCATAGCCATAGCAGCTAGGGCTCTCAAGCAGGGTGGTCAGCCTTTTGCAACCTCATTGCTTGGAGAGGTAGGTATAAGCCTAAGCCTTGACCCCATATTCTGGGTTAATACACCTACTGCTGTCTTGCTTCTTTCTGAGACATACAGTACAAAAGGCTTCACCAGGATAGGAGGACCTAGCACAGGGGCAACTTGTAACTCCTTTTTTTTTTTTTTTTAAATAAATTATTTTTTCCATTTGAGTGTTTTTTCTTTCATTTTCATTTTATTTATTTATTTACTTATTTATTTTAGAAAGGAGAGAGAGAGGCAGAGAGAGATGGAGAGAGAGATAGGAGAGAGACAGAGGAGAAGAGGGGGAGCAGGAAGCATCAACTCCCATATGCGCCTTGACCAGGCAAGCACAGGGTTTCGAACCAGTGACCTCAGCATTTCCAGGTTGATGCTTTATCCACTGTGCCACCATAGGTCAGGCTGTAACTCCTTTTTAAGAGTCCAAAAAGCAGTCCTGTTCTAGCCTCCATCCATGGGCTTTTTTCTCCCCCTTTTGTGATTTCATAGAGGGGCTTGGCCAATACTGCAAAGTTGGGGGTCCACAAACAGCAGAATCCTACTGCACCAGGAACTCTCTGACTTGTCTCCTAGTGGTAGGGACTGGGATGTTCTGAATAACCTGTTTCTGTTCTAGCCTCCTCTCCCCCTGCTGGAGAATGAATCCCAAATATTTTACAGTGATACCTTGAGATACAAATTTAATTTGTTCTGTAACTGAGCCCATAAGTCAGTCAACTTGTATATCAAGCTGCCATTACTGGACCCGTGTGCCAATGTGCCAACTAGCAGCAGCTTTCCAAATCACGACTCATTGTCGTGGTCCAACTACGATGAGTCTATTATGGGGTCCTCAAACAGGAAAAGGTATGGAATTGAAATAAATGATAGACAGGGACTTAAAGATATATATACACACACACACACACACACACACACACACACACACACACACAGATGGATTCAGGAGGTTGCCACAGCAAACAGTATCTATTGTTCCTTAGCCATAACATGCCTGCTCCCAGAAACACATCCACTTTTATTCATAGAAGAAATGTGGTCCATCAGCAATTCAATTAAGTTTTCAAGGCAACTCAAAGACAACCCCCACCGTACCATCCAAATCTACTTTACACTAATAAGAAACTAGCTTCCAACCTCCTCCGGAGAACATGGGTGAAACAAATGAGAATCAGGTGTAGCCCTTTGTTAACTAGGCAAATGAGGTGGGGTTTGGGCCCAGCATCTCTGTCCAGATTGCAAAAAATATCCTGTTTATTTATTTGATCCCTAACAATTCATATCTCAGAAATTCGCTCGGATCTTGAACAAAAATACGGACCTAGTCACAGCTTGTATCTTAAAAAATCTTATGTTGGTCTGTTCATATCTCAAGGTACAACTGTACTTGCCTTTTGCTGATCTGGTCTTTCTTCTTTGAGATCTTATATCCATTCTTCTCTAGATGACATAGAAGCGCATTTGTTTCTTGAGCACATCCTTGGAGAGTCTCATGATCTAGCAACTGATCATCCACATTCTGAAGGAGGACACACCTAATGTCCTGTGCAGGAAAGCTGGAGGTCCCAAGCAAGGGTCTCCCCAAAGATGGTGGGGAGTTCTTGAACCCTTGTGGGAGCCTACTCCAAATGTACTGTGCCTTTGCCCCTGTAGCCAGGTCCTCCCGTTGGAAGGCAAACAGCTCCTGGCTTTCAGGAGCCAGTCTTATACTGAAGAAGGCATCTTTTAAGTCCAAGCAAGTGAACCATGAGACTTGAGCAGGGAGGAGGCTTAGGAGGGTTTAAGGATTTGGCACTGTTGGGTGTAGAGTCACTACTGCCTTGTTTACAACCCTTAAGCTCTATACTGGCCGACAATTGTTAGTCCCGTTTTCTGACAGGAAGCAAAGGAGTATTCCAGGGTGATTGACACGGTATAATAATTTTATACTCTTTAAGCCTCTGTAAATGCACCTGGTTTCCTTCTAAGCCCCTGCCCCCAGGAATCAGGTATTGTTTTTAGCTAACAGGCATTGCCACAGGCTTTAACTCTATCAGCACTGGCACTTGGTTTATTGCCAACCCCGGGCATTTTCTTCAGCCGAGACTCCATAGTAATTTTGAATTAGTTTTTGGCTCAGCAGCTTCCCAGACTCAGTGGCAAAAATTCTCCATTCATCCTCTCTAGGAACAATTAGAGTTAAGACAAACCTAGGCTTAGGCACCTGCAAGTCCAGTTGGTCATTGTCAGCAAAGGATATAGTAGGTCTTAATTTGCTCAACAGATCACAAATTAGTAAGGGCAATGGACAATCAGGCATGTATAACATTGATGCTTAATTTCATGATCTCCTATTGCACATTTACAGGGCAGAAAGAATGCCTGTTCAGCCTGTGATCCTGTTGCTCCCATAATGTCCACTCTACAGATGGAGAGTGGCACCACCGGCCAGGTCACCACCGAGTGTTCAGCCCCTGTATCAATCAGGAAGTCTAACTTCTGGCCCCTTACCTCCATGTGGACCATAGACTCAGTGGGGGATCCTGAGTCTGGTTCCCTCAACCCAAGGGGGACTCCCCAGCTATTTTGAACAGTGTGCCTTCCCTTTTGGAGGTGGGTGGCAGGTACACCTCCCCCTTGTCCCAGTTGGGACATTCAATTTTCCAATAACCAGTTCCCTGGCAGATGGCACACTGATCACATGCAGGGGAGCTCTGTTTGACTGCCTTTCCTTGCCCTTGCCTGTTTTCCTCCCATTTTCAAAGGAAGGCTTTTCTTTTCCCCTCTGTTGGAGGGCTGCTGCTATAAATTCTGCCTTTCTCTGCATTTGGCATTCATCTTCTTTTCTGCTTGTAATCTCCCTGTTTACATAGACTTTATTGGATACTTCCATGAATTGGGTTATGTTCATTCCCACAAAGCCTTCCAATTTCTGGAGTTTCCTTTTTATGTCTCCTGTAGTCTGGCTGACAAGAGCCATATTAACCATTCTTTGGTTCTCTGAACTCTCTGGATTAAAAGGGGTATACATTCTGTAGGTCTCACACAATCTCTCATAAAAGTCACCCGGACTTTCATTCTTTCTCTGCAAAGCCTCTGCCACCTTGTTGATATTAGTAGCCTTCTGGACACCCTTGTAGGCCTTGGAGGAGAGCCTCAGCCATCCCAAGCTCTCCTCTTCATTTGGGTCCCACATAGGATCCTCTCCTGGCATCTGGACCTATGCAAATTCCTGGGGATTCTGGTATTCCTCTGGAACATTCTCCTTTAACCATTTAATTGCTGCTTGTATTATTCTGCTCCTTTCCTCTGTATTGAACAGAGTGAGGAGCAATTGATAGCAATCTGCCCATATAGAATTATGGGTCTGAAATATGAATTGCATCAAATCTATTAGAGCCTGAGTCTTTTCTGTATAAGAGTGGGTGTGGTGCTTCCAATTGAAAAGGTCAGTGGTGGTGAAAGGTTCATACACCAGCACCCGCCATTCTACTATATTTCGCTGCTCATTTATCACTGTATTTCTTACTTCTCTCAGAGGTATCTACATACCAGGCATTGTTTTTTAGCATAACCTCCCGGCTAGGGGAAGAGATCCAGGACCCAATTCTGACTGAGCAGTGGGAGTCACCTCTGGCTCCGGTGAGCTTATGCTGGAACTTGATAAATCTGGCAATGATGGGCCTGATTCAGAGGCAGTCTCTGGGGTGGACAGAAAGTCTGGTATGGAAGGATAAAGCCTTGCCACCATGTAAGGTGGGGGAGCCAGAGCTTTTGCTTCTTCTGGCTCATTAGAGGTTAAAATTTTTGGCACCAGTGGCTGCAGCAGCTCTCTGGGTCTGGTGGAACGCTTCCCTGACTTAGCTACCAGTACTGTAGAAGCCTGACCTCTAAGCCAAGTGGCTGGGTGCAGAACCAGTGTAAGCCAAGTGTCTAAGTAGGGAAACTGATCTGAGTAGCCTGGATCTCCAGTGTCTACCTGCCACACTTTTTGTACAACAGACCTATCCAGGCTTCCTTCGGCAGGCCAACTGTTGGTCAAATAAGTTTGTAAATATGACATATAGGTTTGCTTGCTTATATCCAGTTTGCATTGGGTATGAGGGACATGCTGTAAGCAGGCAGGGTTGTTATACCTTAAGGCTTAGTTTTAAGACTAAGGCTTTTCCACCCTAAGCGACTTTGTATCAGAGACTTCCTTGTTTGTATATACATTAAAGGTTTTGATTTCTACGCTATAAAATGGGGCAGACTGGGAGCTTGCTCTCTCTCGGTTCCTGAGATTAGCATTAGAGAGGAGAGCCAATAAAGGTCATGTGGAGGAGAAAAGAAGTGGCCAAGATGGCAGAGTGCTGAAGGAAAAACCAGTATGTGCAGAGAGAAGGAGATGGGGAACCGAGGTGAATAAAACTGGTGAGCAAGAAACCTTTTTTTTTTTTTTTTTTCCTGAAGCTGGAAACGGGGAGAGACAGTCAGACAGACTCCCGCATGCGCCCGACCGGGATCCATCCGGCACGCCCACCAGGGGCGACGCTCTGCCCACCAGGGGGCGATGCTCTGCCCCTCCGGGGTGTCGCTCTGCTGTGACCAGAGCCACCCTAGCGCCTGGGGCAGAGGCCAAGGAGCCATCCCCAGCGCCCGGGCCATCTCTGCTCCAATGGAGCCTCGGCTGCGGGAGGGGAAGAGAGAGACAGAGAGGAAGGAGGAGGGGGGTGGGGGGTGGCGAAGCAAATGGGCGCTTCTCCTATGTGCCCTGGCCGGGAATCGAACCCGGGTCCCCCGCACGCCAGGCCGACGCTCTACCGCTGAGCCAACCGGCCAGGGCCAAGAAACCTTTGATTCTAGAAAATTCGGATAAGTCAGTGGCTTTGGGAGCCCTGAATGGAAAGGGAAGTGTTTTCCCACTGTGTGTATTTCTTGCCCACTGGGTGCAAGCTAGAATTAAAGCTAATGGCCCACCGGTTCTTGGCTTCATTGTTTCATTACCACCTGTCCAAATCAAATGCAAAGCTGCATGAGCCAGGTGGCTGTGATGGTGGCCGTGGCTACTAGCTTTACACGAACCTATGCCAAAGGTGAGCCACTCTACTTCACATAAGGTTCTCAAATTTCCATGGGGACACAGTAACGCCATAATCCCCTGAGAACCTCCCATGCCTCCCATGACAGACAACAATCACGCCAAATGAAAGCTGCGAGGAAGGGTAGGGGAAATTTGAAGGGGACATCACTCCCTTCAGTCTGTGACCAGCCGCTTCTGTCATGGGGATAGCAGGCCCTCTTGGCTTACGGAAGGCTGATATAAACCCGTCAGCAAGCAATTCTGCCTCTTAGCCACATGAGGTGTCCTACAGAACCGCTGTTCGGGACCCAGCTCTCACTTCAGCCCTGAGGGAGAGCGTCGGAACCTCCCGGTGTCCATCTTGTTGACTCCGTGCTCACTCTCTTCCACACAACCTCCCACACACCAGTAGAGGGTGACAAGTCACCGCTCTTAATATGTGGAGCTCCTTCTCCACACCTGTGAAGAGTACAGAGTCTCTGCTCCTAACCTATGGAGGACAATTAGTGACTCGATAGAATGATCAAGCCTCCCTTCTGCCCAGTAGGGCAGGACTTTAGCTAGATTCCCTTGCCCTGTATACTTTACTGTACTTTAGACTCATCCCCCTTCTCATTCCTCTGTTATCTGAATCTTGCTGGGACCCGCAGATGGAAAATCCTTTCTCCTCCAAACCCCCTTTCTTCCACACACCTGTGAGAAAGAAGGTGAACAGTCAGGAATGAGGGAGGGGAAGGAAGATTTGAGCAGCCTATTCCTCTCCTCTTTCTTTTTCCTTAATGGGCGATTTACAAACGTTTATCCTCTGACATCCTGTAAGCCCCTTCCCATCCTGAAATTGTGTGATTGATGTATGGACCTCAAGACAAAGAAATCACGAGACCCATGTATGTGAACTTATGTTCTGTAAACGGTATATAAGATGTAAGAAATCTAATCTAAGGGAGCACATGTCTTTGGAGCTATAGCTCCGTGTACTTTGCTGGCTTTTATTAATTTTTTTTCTTATAGTTATCTGAGTGTCAATCCTCTGAGATTTCACTCTCCTGCAACAGAGAGAAACATTTATATATAAAGTAATAGGTATAGCTTTTGTCCAATGGAATAATTAGAGTCAAATATATAGAAAACCCAAACTGCTTTGAAAAAGTTTTATTGTCAAAATTATCTATATTTGATCTAACAGATGACCAAATTCAAGACATAAAATGTTCTCTGAGATCTGAACATTCTAGAGGCAGAAAGCAGGCTTCAAATATTTATCTGCCACCAAACAGGTAAAATTGTTCAATAGTCTCTGTATAGGTAACTGAAGATCATAACAAAAAAAACTCTTTGAGAACAATAGGCAGAAAGAAAAGTTTATTGAACAGAACTAAGACATAATTTTTTTAGAAAACATTACTTATTCCCATTATAGGGAAACCTGCCAAGATTTCATAATTACTAAGAATTATTACCTGTTATATATCTGCTATTATTCTACTTGCTGAATGAGAGTTTGTTGCAGTTCATTTTTTTAACATTTGTGTGTGTGTGTGTGTGTGTGTGTGTGTGTAGTATGTGGTGAGAGAGGGCAGATAACTTGCTTGTTTAATTCATTGGTCATCTGATCATCAGGAGTCATATTTGAATCTAATAGAGTGAAGAACATCCTACACTCTGAGTCTAAGATGAATGTTGGGTGCCTGGTTTTATCTTTCACTTAGGAATGTATTGTTCTTTCTGGTGGTTTACATGACTAACAACCATATGGTTTGGGTATTAACCCCCTATAAAAAGGAACCTCAATTCTGAAAAGGGTGTGGATTTTGCCCAGCCTGCCAACACCATCTGAAGGTAGCAGCTGCTGTCCTATGTATGTAAGCTTTTCCTATTAAAGCTCTTATGAATTTGGATAACGCTACATGTCAGTTCTTCAGAATTGATCCTTAGTTTAGACATTTGGATCTTTCCCCCAACAACTACACTATAATGTTTGATTCATCTGTCTTTCTCCTCCTTAAGAGCATAAGCTCTTTAAGAAATCTAGGCTTATATCTCATTAGTAATTTTGTTCTCCAAGGTTCAACACAGTGGTAAAAATATAAACATTTCTTTTTCTAATGAAATAAGTGAAAGTGAGGAGCCACTGAGCCACTTCACCCACAGGTGTTGTAAGGTACCAAAAACTACAGAATTAATATTAATATTTTAAGAGGCTTGGAGAACATTTTATTAATTTGGGTTAAGGTGTGCAGAGAAATTATGAGAATAGTCTCTGTACTGTGTGATTGGTATAACCAGGACAGCCCTTGGCATTGTATTGTAAATGCAAAAGGGAGGAAAACATGGATTCCCAGACATTCCACCATGCCTGTGGGGAAAAGGGTGAATGGCTAGCCAGGTACAGGGAGAGAAAAGCCAAAATAAACCTTTTCTTATAGCAATGAGCCATTTGCAGGCATTTGTCCCCACCAAAACTACCTCTCCTATGTAAATGCGTGTGGTTAACACGTGTGACTCTGGACAGAGAGATGGCAGATAAACACTAGATAATATAGGAATGCCTTTTAATATGTAAAAAGACATCTTTCTACCACCATGTTGGCTTGTAAATTTTGTTTATTCCAAAAGGATGTATGGCTTGCAAATTGAACATGGTCCTATCATGTTAAAGGACATATGACTATAACCAATAGTGGTAAGGGGCTCCTAATTACAATTTTTGCTTCTGTACTTCCCACTTACAAAACTATAAAAACTAAGTAGAACAAAGGGCCAGCGCGCTCTTCTGTCGAAGTTGCTGCCGCCTAGCCAAGCTAGACAATAAAGCTTTGATGTGTAAACGGCAGACCTTGTTCCTGTCTTTAATGTTTCGGGTCTCTCCAAATTAGGCTTAACAAAAGGGTGGATGATTGACTGGTTGGACAAATGAATGAATTTTATTCTTATACTTAGCAGATGCAGATGAATTATATCTTTCACCCAGTCTTTCTGGGTCCCCATGTAACTTTGGTCAAATATCAATTATTATCTACCTATCTAATTATGATCTACCTAATCTGTTTGTATCTGTGTACATGTATTTTCTCTCTTTTTACCATAAGTAACCATCTTCAAGTGTTCCTAAGTGAATCATCCCCTTGGTCAGAGGACAATGTTTCAATTTCTTCATCTCTTTATATTTTCTGTTCTACGGTTATCAATCTGACTGTGTCTTTCTCTATAATAGGTCTGCCGATCAACATTAGAATAAGTGCTGTTACCAAATTCCACCCCAGAAATCATGGTCAAGCCTGTACACAGTCAGATTTCTTTTACAGTTAACAACAAAAAAAGCCCAACTATATCTTTCAAACACAGACATTCATTCAGAGGGCCAGCAAGTACAGCATCAAGAAAAAAGATAAATATCTCTATTTTCCTTAGCAATCCAAGTGTTATATTGTTGTATAAAGTAGTAATTGGTTTCTTTCTTCAACTTGGAGCCTACTGCCATAATAAATAGTATACATTACATTTTTATGACCACTTTCCATAGGATGGTTCCCCCTGTAATAAGGAAACAAATTAGTTTTCTTTCATTTTCTCTTAGCAAATAGAGGGAGACAGTAAATTATTCCAGTTAGATTAAGATCACCAACATCTGCTTACAACATAAAAGTATCTCAATATGTAAGTTAAATTAATCACAACCCAAAAGTATTCAATCATGCCAAAGACTAAATTATTACATTTAGTTGTGATTTATTCTCATTTGTTTTGTCCAAATCAATGGTAGTCTTATTTAGAAAGTAAGCTTGAATATCTTGTAACTACAACTGTTACATTTCTGATAAATGTTCATTTTATCTGTTTCAAATAGAAAAATACACTTTATACTAAATTTAGATAGGTTAAAATATGTTTTGCTGTTCTTTATTTCCAACATATTTCTATTTTTTTTACAAAGGAAATGGTGATTTACAAAATATGACAAGTTGCAAAATAGGTTTTACTAAGATTTATGAATTGCAAAATGCACTCTTGATAGTAACCAATGGTAGAATCCCTGCTTAAATTTTCTCATTTATTTTCAAGTTCATACATTACAGAGCTGGAAATAGAAACAGTCCCTTCAAACTTTCCATATTGTGAAAAATTGTATCTTTATTACCAAAGAACTGAGTTAAGGGCTTAAAGGTGTAAAATTTTATGTTTGAGACTATCTATTAACTTTTGACGATGTTAGAATTCATTTTTCTGTTCTTATATAAAAAAATTTTACTTACACGGTCACTGTAGGAAAAGAGTTTGTGATCTCATTATGCATAATTGGAAATGCATTTTTGGTTTAACATCAACAACTTTAGATAAAAGCAAAATTATAAATAAAAAGAATTAAAATGGTACAGTTCCCAAAACTCATTTAATATATTTTTCTTAATATAGAATAATTTATTATTAGATATGCAGAGTATAAATGGTTAGATTATCATATTAGGATTCAGTAGCCTAAAACATTGGGCACATCAGTAATATTTCTAAACATGACAAAGGTTGACAATTAAATTACAGTGGTACCTTGAGATACAAATTTAATTCATTTTGTAACCAAACTCATAAGTCAGTCAACTTATATATTAGGGGTTAGGAACCTATGGCTCATGAGCCAGATATGGCTCTTTTGATAGCAGCATCTGGCTCACAGCCAAACCTTTAATAAAAGAATAATAACGTTAAAAATATAAAACATTCTCATGTATTACAATCCATTCATTTCCTACCCCTCATGTACATGGTCGCGGGTGGCTGGAGCCAATCACAGCTGTCGTCTGGGACAACACCAAATTTTTATTAGATAATGCATAACGTACATGGGTTGTTGTACGGCTCTCACAGAATTACATTTTAAAATATGTGGTGTTCATGGCTCTCTCAGCCAAAAAGGTGCCCGACCCCTGCATATATCAAACTGCTGATACTGGACTCATGTGCCAATGCGCCAACTAGTGGCAGCTTCCTAAATCACAACTTGTATCTCAAAATTTTGCTCAGATCTTGAACAAAAATACAGACCGAGTCGCAGGTCATATCTTAAAATTCATATGTTGGTCTGTTTGTATCCCAAGGTACCACTGTATATTTATTTGAATCTCCTGAGAGAAATGGCGCCATGAGGGGTGTTTCCAATACCTCTCCTTGAAATTTCAACAAGTTCAACAACTAGAGACAGAAAAACAATCCAAAGAGCATCTGAAATACACATACATCAAACAAAGGTACAATTGGGTGAAAAGTTGGCTGAATATATAATCCACTCTGAAGGAAATAAGACGGAGAATGGAGTATTCTACTTTCCTCACTGACCTGAGCAAGGGCTGCTTTCACTTGGAACTGAGAGGAAAGGAGGGTCAGGAAAGAAGGAATAAGCTAGGCTAGGTCAGAGATATTCAAGCCGAGGAGAGAGTGTGCCCACTGTTCAGCTTGAGATCACCAACACAGAACTAACGCCAGCAGCAAACACTGGCAGAGGTGGGACAGGTTGCTTGCAGAGACTCATACCAGAGTGGCTTTCGGCTTTGTTTACTCCCAGTCTCCTGGTCGGCAAGCGCAGGCAGTGTACGAGTGGTTCCACCAGGCACCTCGGGCATGGGCACCTGTGTTACCGGACAAAGGGGCCAGGTCAGAGACTGTTGGCAGTGGCCTTCTGTGTGGCTATAGCCAGGGTTTCTGTATAATCCTGACTCCCCAAACAACAGTGTGTGGGAAGTGCTTGATAGCCGGCTTCCCTATGCCGGGACATGTTCCAGTGGGGCACCTTTGCCAGTTATACAGGCTAACAAAGCACATTCTGGAGGAAGGGCTGAGGGGAGGGTGCACAGGCAGCTAGCTGGAGCAGGCAGCCTCTGGAGAGCAGACCCACAGAATTCTGAAAAAAACCAAACCTGCAGTCTGCTCACTGCCCTGCTGGATTATGCTGGTAGCTCTGGCTAACAAAGCCTTCTTTCCCAGGCCTGCAATTTAAGTGGATACAGGGGAGGGACTTGATAATTCTCAGGGCCTCTTGCTCTGCAGGCAGTGGCTGGGGCAACTTTCAGCCAGCCAATACAGAGTCCCATGGAACAGACCTCAGAGAACACTGCAGAAGTTGGGTGAGTTTGGCTGTAGGCTTCCCAACAAGGGAGAAGCCTGTGGAGAGCAAACCCATGGAGTGCTGAGACAAATTTAACTAGACATATTTGGGGAACTGTAGAAAGGAGCCTGACCAGAAGTCAGCTCACTCCCCTGCCTGCTTAAGCTGGTGGCTATGGTTGACAGAGCTTTCATACCCAGGGCGGTGCTTTGAATGAACTGGATGAGGAATCTGTCAGCTTTTAGGACCTCTTGATTTGCAGGCAGTGACTGGGGCATCTTTCTGCCAGCTGATACAGGTTATAAAGTGCAAAAATCCTGGGGAGAGTAATCCAGTGGAGTGCTGAGACATACTAGACATGCCTGGAGGTTCATAGAAAGACATACCTGAAGAGCAATCAGCTCCCAGCCCTGCCTGATTACGTGGTGGCTCTGGTTGACAAAGCCTTACTCAGAACCCTGCTTTGTGTGGGGATAGAAGGGAGATTTGGTGACTCATAGAGCCTCTTGCTCTCCAGGCAGTGGCTGGGACAACTTCTCAGCTGGTTCCCAGGCTGCTGGTTCAGGAAGGAGAGATTTGGGGAGAGGCTCAGGGAAAATGGACTCTCCCATTTCGGAACCTGCAAACGCTAATAAGCCCCATCTACCAACTGGACTGAGGCCTAGTTTATATTATTACCATAGCAACACATCAACTACAAATCTCTGCCTAAGAGTGCCACAGGGGCAGAACCTGGGGTACAGTTTCACCAGCCAAAAAGAGAGAAGAAAGAAAAAGGAAGAAGATAATCTCTCAAAACCAGAAAAAATCCATAGTCTTTATAACTTTTTCCATTTTTTCTTTTATTTTTTATCTTTTTTTTTATCCACCTTGGACATTTTATCATTTTTTTTTGTTTTATTATTCTCTTTTCATTTTGAACTTCAGTACCCATAGGTGTCATAATTTCCATTCTTTTTTTTTTCTCTATGAGAGTTACAGTCCAAAAACCTTAACTCTCTCTTTTTTTTTTCTTTTCTCTTTTGGTTTCTTCTTTTCTCTTTCACTTTTTCTCTCATTTGATCCTCATTCACAAACAAATTATTTTACTCTGAATTTAAATTTTTTCTTTGTGGTATTTTTTGTACTTTTTACTTTGCTTTTTATCTGTAGCATGTCCCCCAACTCTGGCTCTCCATTCTATGTAGTTTTTGTTCCACTTAATACAATGGAATTTTCATTTTTTACTGTATTTTTTATTTTTCTCTTTTTCTTTTTTCTTCTTTTTTCTTTCACTATATCTTATTCAACCATCGTTTACAAATAAATTATTTTATTCTTGATACAAAATTTTTTCTTGTAGTATTTTGTGGGTTCTTATCTTGTTTTTTGCCTCTTTGTCAATTCCCCCCAACTCAGGCCCTTAGTTCTATGTATTTTCTGTTCCACTTAGCACAATAGAATTTTCAGTTTTTCACTGTATTTTCTCAAAAAAAAATTTAGATCAACTTTTATTAGTGTTACTAACAATACAACTCTCAAATGCCATTAAGAAAAAAAGAAATAGAATATCATAAATACAAAAGACCGAGATATTGCTCAGATAGATGAGGGAAAATCTATAGAAAAAAAAATTTAATAGCTTGAAAACTTTAGAGTTAAATGACAGAGAATTTAAAATTAAAGTCCTAAAAATACTCAGGGATATACAAGAAAGCACAGAAAGGCAATTCAGGGAGCTCAAAAAACAATTCAACAAACAGAAAGAATACATCACTAAGAAAATTGAAACTATAAAAACAAATCAAACAGAGATAAAAAAAACTCAACTCATGAACTGAAAATTGAAGTAACAAGCTTAGCCA